>NW_007249733.1:405271-476435 GCF_000164805.1 Carlito syrichta | reverse complement strand
CTGCACTCCAGCCTGGGTGACAGAGTGAGACTCCAACTCAAAAAAAAAGAAAAAAAGAAAGTGGGCTGGATTTTTTTTTTAATGTGGTACATATACACGGTGGAATATCATGGAGCCATAAAGGAGAACAAAAATCATGACTCTGCAGCAAATTGGATGAAGTTGGAGACCATCATACTAGGTGAACTATCACAGAAACAAAGAACTGAATTCTGCATATTCTCACTTATAAGTGGGCCCTGAACATTAGTCATATTAGCACAAAGAAGAGGTCAACAGTTGCTAGGCACTGCTAGGGGAGGGAGGGAGGAAAATGAGGAGTACATGGCAACACAAAGGGTACCTGGTCTACTACCTGGGGAAGTGAGGGCCAGTTAGAAGCCCAAACTTCACCTGCATTCAGCCTACTTATGTAGATAATCCTCACATGTACCCCAAATCTCTATAATATCATTTTTTAAAAAATAATTTGTTGACTTTGTTGGTTTTTCCTATTATTTGTCCATTTATCGTGTCACTGATGTCTGCTCTGATGTTTTGATTTTTTAGATTCCATTTATTTTGAGACTATTAAGTTCTTTGTACTAGTCTTTTTGCATGAGATCTTATGTCATTGACAACATCTTTCTTTTTTCTTATATAAGCATTAATAGCTATCAATTCTCTCTAAATACTGTTGCATCCAACAGAATTTGCTATGTTGCATTTTCACTTTCCTTTAGATAGAATTTTTTGCTAATTTCACTTGTTATTTTTGACCCCTAAGTTATGAACTAGTAAGTTAGTTCATTATTTTTGTTTACTTATTCCACTTATTATAGAGAGAGGAGCTTTAAAATACACATCAATGACTGTTGATTTGTCTATTTTTTGTCAATTCTGTCTCCATGTACTTCAAAGTTCTATTCTTCAGCACATTCATATTTATAATTATTAAATATTGTTAATAAGTTCATCCTTTTAGGATTATAGAATGGCTCTCATTTTTCTTGTACTACTCTTTCCATTAAAATGTACTTTATCTGATATTATTATAGTTCCTTCAGCTTTTATATTTTATATTTCTATGACATACTTTTTCCAGTTCTTTAACGTGCCTGCATCTTTATAATTAACATTTCTGCCTTGTAAACAGAAGATAGCATGTCTTGCTTTTTTATTCACTTTGACCTTATCTGCCTATTAATTGTAGTGTTTGTTTCATCTACATTTAAAGTATTGATTAATAATTGAGTATTTTTAAATACCAACTTGCTATTTATTTTCTATTTTTTCTTCTGTTGTTTCTTCATCCTTATTTTATTGTTTTCTTTTGACTGAATCACTTATTTTTAATCTTGTATTTCATCTCCTATATTTTAACTGTACTTTTTTGTTGGGAGGAGTATATGCCCTAAAGTTTATAAGGTGTTTCTTTAGATTATCATTGTTGCTTTCTTCTTTTCTTTTCTCTTCTTTTTTTTAAGATGTAGAGTACAATTCAGATTTAGGTATACAAGTGGTCATCATACAGGTAAAGTTTGGGCTTCCCTTTGGTCCCCACTTCACCTGTTTGAGATCAAGTACTTATATTGATGTTATATAAGTTATGTGTTTTCCCTCCCTCCCCTGCTACTGCCAATCCCTTTCTTATTGCCAATCCCTACCTTATGGTAAATGTTCAGGGTCCACGAATAAGTGAGAGCATGTGGCACTCAGTTCTGTGATAGATCACTGAGTATGATAGACTCTAAATTCATCCAAGTTGCTGCAAAGAAAAATTTTGTTCTTCTTTATGGCTGTGTAATATTCTACTGTGTATTGTTGCTTTCAAATATACCAATCTGTGAATAGTCTGAAAACTTTACCACAGCATAATTTTTTTATATATTCGCCTACATTTTGCTATCTTATATTTTTATTGTTTGCATTCTTTAAGTCCCACAATATATTGTTATGTGTGCTTTAAAAGGTAAATTATATTTTCATGTCGCCTTCATTGTTCTCATTTATTTTTGCGAATTACAAAATTCTAAGTTTAAAGGTTTTTGTGTTTTATTTTTCATTTTTGAGTTTTTTTGTTTGATTCGTTTGCTTGTCTGGATATCAGCACTTTAATGAAATTCTCTAGTCTTCTGGCCACCAGTGTTTCTGGAAACATGCCAGCCATAATTTGTGTATTCATTCTCTTCTACTTAATGTGCTTCATTTTTCTAGTTGCTTTTAGATATCCTTATTAATTTTAATTTTTGGCCATTTAACTTTGATGTAATTATGTATGACTTCCTTTTACTTATCCTGTTTGGAGCTCACTAAATTCCTGGTAATGTGGATTAATATATTTCATTGATTTTGAAAAGTTCTTGACAAGTTCATTGAAAAGTTCTCTTCAAATATATTTTTTTCCCCTTATTTTCCCTTGCATCTCTTTCTGGAACTTTATTTATAAGTAAATTGAAAACTATGCTACAAATCTCTTTGTTCACTTTTTTTTACTAGTTGTTACAGTGTGGATATTTTCTATTGCTCTGATTTCATTTATCCTCTCATCTGCTCTGTTTAAGCTCTTGCTAACTCTGCCTAATAAGTTATTCATAAGGAATATCGTTGACTTCATTTCTGATATTTCCATTTTCTTCTATAACAGTTTTTTCTTTCTCTCTTCATTCCACCAGAGGTGAAAACAGCTGTGTAGTTTTCGCGTATGATGCGCTCATCACTTGAAGAGTATAGTCCTTTTGAGCTTCTTTGTGTCCTCAGTTCTCGAATAGGTTTTAGTTTATAAAACTAGATTTTGTGGGTTATCAGGTTTATTTGAGTTGTTAGTATAACAACTAAACAAAAGTGCCATTTAGTTTTGTTACATTGAAAGAGCATAGAAATGCAGTATCTATAAATATAATTTTATTTTTAATCCAGCCAATAGTTAGATCAATTCTCCTATAGGTGGAACAGCTTATTAAGGGTAACCTGAGTTCAGGGATTCGAGACCAGCCTAGGCAACTTGGTGAGACCTCAACTCTACAATAAATCAAAAAATAAGCTGGGTGTGGTAGTGCACACCTGTACTTCCAACTACTTGGAAGGCTGAGGCGGAAGGATCACCTAAGCCCAGGTGGTCGAGGCTGTGGTGGCCATGAGTGTGCCACTGCACTCCAGCCTGGGCAACGGAATGAGACTACAACACAAAAAAAAGAAAGAATCTAGACACTTGTGCTCTAACATGCACTGCCACCAACTACCCGTGTGGCTTGTAGAAATATATTTGAATCTTACAGTTTCTCCATGTGTAAATGTATCCGAGTGGCTATCACTAGAAAAAGAAAGAGTAGCATTCAACTAAAAACTATAGGCAACTTCATCCTTATTGAAGGCTCAATTTCCTTGCAAAAAGAAAGAAGAAATGTGAAACAACTGTGACAGAATGTTGACGATTGTTAATTCTGGAAAGTCAATATCATATTAGCCTTTGCAATTTTTCATGGTTCTTGCAAATTTTTCAAAATTAAAAAATATAATAATATAAACATATCATCCCATCCAGTGGAACAACAAAGGACACAAAGGAAAAAATGATTGAATATTAACAAGATAAGGGTACAAATAATATAAGAAATACACACATCCCCAGTAAGTTTTCAATGGCCCGGTATCAGGTACCTCACTTGACATCTGATATGAAAGTTGGCATATCTAACTGCAAAAGTCTTAGAGGAATGGCAAGAGAAAAATGTGTCTCTTTGAATTATCGAAGCTTTGTAAAATCCCAAGGGTCTTCCTAAAGGAGGCATATGTGTGGTTATATGGACAAGCACAGTGTCTTGTGTCAGTTTGCCATCCTCCAGATTTACTTAAAATACAAGAATTGAAGCTGTGTGGTATAAATATAAGGTCTGGGGAAACAGCAGACAGGATTGTGATGTTAAGCAACCATGAGCAAGCACAGAATAATAGGACTTTATTGGGCTTAGAGTGTTCTAGTTCAGCACATTCATTCTAAAGAAAAAACTGAGATCAAGAGAGCCAATATCACACTAAAATTTTTGAAATAAATAGGTCTAGAAATCTTTTCTCTCAGTCTATTGTTCTCTGCATCATTTCCCAAATTTTCACTAGAAATTTCAGGGGGATCTTTAATTCTACACTCTTTTTCACTATTTCCCTACTATGGACAGTCAGCAATCCCACTTCAACCCAGCAATCCCACTTCTAGGCATATACCCAAAGAAGCATAAACTGTCTTACCAAAAAGATACCTGCACTTGTATGTTTGTTGCAGTACTATTCACAATAGTAAAAGCATAGGACCAACCCTGGTGTCCATCAACAGTGGACTGGATTTAAAAAATGTGGTACGTATACACTATGTAGTACTATGCAGCCAGAAGAAAGAATGACGTCATGGCATTTGCAGCAACGTGGATGCAGCAGTAAGCCATCATTCTAGGCGAATTATCACCAAAACAGAAAACTGAATACTGCGTGTAGATACTCATAACTGGATACAAACCACTGGCCACACATGGCCACAGGGATGGAAACAACAGACGCTGGACACTGCTAAAAGTGGGAGGGAAGAAAAGGGCTGCAAAACCATCCATTAGGTCCTCACTTACCATTGCGGGAGGTGGAGGGGGGCAGGGTCTCCAGAAGCCCAAACTGCGCCATCACAAAAGAAAACTATGCAACAAAACTTCATATGTACCTCTTGATTCCAAAATGAATAAACAAGCAAGCAAATGTTATCGGTTTTTTTATTTCAAAATCAAGTTTTCCACCTTCAAGATATACTTACATATTTTAATTGTGGAAAATATGAGTAGCGCTAAAGTCCATAAATTCAACCATGTGAATTGTGAAACCAAAGACATTATTCAAATTTTTCTGCTTGTAATAATCATAGCTTATTGATCAACACAGAAAATAAAAATGTACCACATTACAACATCCAGGAAATCTGGATTCATCCCACTAAACATTGTAGACTTTTCATCTCTATGCTTTCAAATATCTTTTACCTTTGTCCTTTCTTAAGCAGTCCTTTTGTCACCAGTCCACAATATTTAGATTTTCTTTTCCTTGTAAGATCCTGCTGCTTCATTTTTCAGAGGCATTCTTCATCATCTGGATACCTACACACACACACACACGCGCACACACACACACACACACACACACACACACACAAACACATACCCTAAAATGCTTTAACTTGGCATATGAGAATCTGCATGGGATAAAGTTAGGAATCATTTCTTTTGTTTTTTTCAAATATGGAGTGGGGTCTTATAAAAAGGAACATAGACGGGACTCGGTGGCTCAGCCTCCCAGTACTTTGGGAGGTCGAGGCAAATGGATTGCCTGAGCCCGCGGGTTCGAGGCCAGCCTGGACAATGTGGGAGACCTTGCCTCTACAATAAATAAAAAATTAGCCGGACATGGTGGCACGCACCTATAGTTCCAGCTAATTGGAAGACTGAGGCAAAAGGATCGCCTGAGCCCAACAGGTAGATGCTGGGGTGGCCGTGAGTGTGCCACTGCACTTCAGCCTGGACAACACAGTGAGACTCCAAATCAAAAAGAAAATTTTAAATTTAAAAAATGCATAGTTTAAGATGAGGTCTCAATTTGGGAAGTCCCCAGCCAGGGAAAAGGATACCCTGAGGGACATTGTTTAAGTTCTCACAAGCAGAGACTGGATGAGAGCAGTGACTAACCAGCACTACAGCTTGGAGGTAACATCGAAGAGGAAGAGTTTGCAGTGTGTCCAGATCCTCACACTGTCTGGACTTTACAAACTCAATCATCTGTCATTTTGTCACTTTTGAGTAGAATAACTATTCTTTAGTGGTTTGAGACACTGTCCACGAATCATGTAGTCATCACAAAAAGACATAAACCTGCAAACCCTACTTTTCCAGAAATAACAAGTGGTCACCAAGAACTTCATGAAGTAGGAGTAAAGCTCAAATCGCACATACTTTGGAGTCAGGGGAATTATTATGAAATGTTGACTCAAAGACTCATGTCAGTCATTGGCTGTCTTTATTTATTATGTACTCAATTTAGGGAGGGTAGGTGAAGAAAAAGCGTTTGTTAATAGAAAGAGTTCTAACTGGGCTCGGTTGGCTTAGCCTGTAATCCCACGCTTTGGGAGGCTGAGGCGAGTGGATTGCCTGAGCCCGCGGGTTCGAGACCCGCCTGGGCAACTTGGTGAGACCTCATCTCTACAATAAATCAAAAAATTAGCCGGGTGTGGTAGCGCGCGCCTGTAGTTCCAGCTACTTGGAAGGCGGAGGCGGAAGGATGGCCGGAGTCCAGCAGGTAGAGGCTGTGGTGGCCGGGAGCGGCCACTGCACTCCAGTCTGGGTGACAGAGAGAGACTCCAACTCAAAAAAAAAAAAAAAAAATAGAAAGAGCTCTCTTACCACAGGAAGGAAAAGAAAAAGAAAAGAAATAGTTCTGGACACTTTATTGTTGCAGGAATTTGTCACGGTGCTGTCAGCTTAGATCCCCAAGTTCTTGTCTCATGACCAAGAAAATTAAGGTACACAGACACCAAAGAGTGAGAGAAGAATACATTTATTAAACAACAGAAAGCTCTCAAGAAACAGAGGGGACCTGAAAGTGGGTTACCGGCAGTGGGGGAGTGCTCTGTGTTTTTCTCTCTCCTTTCTAGGGGCATTCTTCTCATTTGCATCTTACCCACCTCTCAACTTCCTGTTTCCTGGTCCCATCCTTCATTGCACAAGTGTGCCCTTGCCCAAAGTTACTCCATCTTGATGATTACCCATAAGTACCAAAGAAAAGTCCACTGGCGGGGGGGGGGGGGGAGTGGGGAGGGCAAAACCACAATGCAAATGTCATGTTAATGACATTATACTGAGCTTGGTTCAAGTGAAGGACATTTAATTGAGCTATTGTACCTGCATCTGATTTGCAAACGTCCCTTTGTGAACAAACATCTTGGCATAAGAGGATGTTCTTAACTACATTAACCACATTCTCAATTGCTAGTTCCATATCAAAGGCAGTGCAGGGATGTTCCCACTGGTGTTACTTTTTCTCAAGACCCTCCCTGTCAATCTATCTAGCCAGCTCCTGACTACCCCCTCTCAATACTAACTAATCTATTACTAAGCATAAAATAATGTTTTTAAGATTTTGATAAGATATCCACATTCCTACAAATCTGTTAGTACAATCTAATAGTTAGTTTTTCAGTTTACCGAACCGATCACAATTATTCTGTGAAGTATAAACTGTATAACAATCAAGACTATATTATTCATTTAAATATTTTTGGTTTTGTACTCCTGGTTATTATTTACTTTCTTGACTGCAGCTAACTAGCACTAATACTGCCATTTAATAATTTATGTTGGATAATCTCCAAGCTATTTCAGGTACCATGAGTGCTCTTTCTTAGGTAACTCTAAAACATAAATTGGTGGGTCTTTCCCTTCCTCCACTAAAGGTGACAATGTTAACATTCGTGGAGCACTTATGTGCCAGGTACTGTTATAAGTACAGCAGACGTTAAAAAATACAAAGCATGTACTTTGGAGGAAGTGGAATTAATATGCCAAATGTTAAATCAATGACTCTTGTCAGAGTAAATAGGATACTCTTGTATCCAGCCATTGGCCAGTCCTTATTGATGTACCCACTGGATGGTAGATGAAAGCAGTCCCACTCAAACCACAGGGAATGGATTTGTTTATAGAAACAGTTATCATTCCATAAAAAGAAAAAAAAAGAGAGAAAAAATAGTTTAAAATCATTTCAATCTTATCTCCTAATGCGAAGAAGAATTTGACATAAGGTTAGAGTAATTATTTGGTCAATTTGGCAGTAAAATGCAAAATTGGCTCTCACATCACAATGCTGCTTAAATTAAACTAACAGATTTTTTTCACAAAGCTTTTTTTTTCTCAAACTCTCATTTGCATGTGTGAAATCTTGCTGTGAGGCTGCATACGGCAGAATTAAAAATAGATTTAGTGTGTATTACATCTCTAGCACATAAGAAAGACCCGTGTGAACTCCCCAGGTCTGCCACACCCTGTAATTATATAAAGAACAGAACTAAACGTGCAGGTACAGGATTGTATACCTCGTCCTGTCATCCCACAGGGCTCAAGAATGGGTCATCTGTTTATCACAGTGTGTGTACAAAGCTTACCCGCTCTAAGATGGTGACAAGTCAAATTTTAAAAGTGCAACAGAAAGCAGAAGGCTCCCTGTGTTCGTTTAATATAAAAATAATCTACAACTGAAACAAAGTGAAAACTAATGACAAGCTATAAATGCACAGCACAATAATGGATGATAGACCTACTTCATGGTTATGGAAAACATAGGTCCTGTTATCATTATTTTCCATACCAACCAAATTGAGCAACTGAACTAATTCTCCTAATAAAATGGCTTCTATTTGGACAAAGACTGTAAGTATTTCTACGCCTAAAGAACTGATGAGTATATTGTTATTCGAACAAGTAGGAGTTCATGGTCTGGTTAAGTACTTAGAAAAACTTATTAGGAGGAGCCTGCAATTTTTTTTTTAAAAGGCAGCATTTATTGAAACTACATTTAAATTCACAATATACTTATCTCAGAAATTTGAAAAGAAGTCAATATGGAAAACTTGATAAGTATACAACATAGTTTGTGTGAACTAACAATTCTGAAATATACATTGACTACAGTCTTTCACTTTCCTTTGTGCTTATTCTAAATGGGAAGTCATGAGTGCACAACATATCGATTCACTTTTTCTTTTTGGAAATATAATCATACTAAATTAGAGCTACATCATACAAATTATATCAAGGATTCCTTCACCAAAACAGTTTTTAAAAATTATTTTGAATATTACTGTCATTTTTTTTATTCCTTTTTCAAGGAAAGTCATATTTTGGAGAAGATTTCTGTTTCTGGGCATGTAGAATAACAGAAACTGGGTTCATCAAATGATATTGAAATAATTTAATCTCCAAATACAAATAGTAAACCCCAAATTTTACCACACATCATGTAAAATGTTAGCTAGAAGTAGATGGAAGGATCATAAACCTAATGACCTAAAACTATAAAATTTCATAAACCTAAAAGACCTAAAACTATAAAAGTTCTAGAAGACAACAGAACAAAATTCCTATAACTTTGGGTTAGCAATGATATGTTAGGTAGGGCACAAAAAGCACTAACTATAAAATAAGATATCAAAATTAAAGGTTTCTTTTTCTTTTCTTTTTTTTTTTTTTTCAGTTGGAGTCTCACTCTGTCGCCCAGACTGGAGTGCAGTGGCCACTACTGGCCACCGCAGCCTCGACCTACTGGGCTCTGGTGATCCTTCCGCCTCAGCCTTCCGAGTAGCCGGAATTACAGGCACGCACTACCACGCCCAGCTGAGTTTTGATTTTTATTGTGGAGATGAGGTCTCACCAAGTTGCCCTGGCGGGTCTTGAACCCTTGGGCTCAGGCAATCCACTCACCTCAGCCTCCCAAAGATGCGGAATTACGGGCTGAGCCACCGAGCCCGGCTAAAGGTTTCTTTTTCAAAGGCACTGCTGAGAAAATGAAAAGGCAAGCCATAGCCTAGGAAAAATTTTGGAATACCATATATCTGATAAAGTTCTGGCATAGTCAGAAAATATAAAAAACTCTTACAACTCAATAAGAGGACAAAGTAATAAAATGTGAATACAATATTTAAATAGAAAATTCACCAAATATTCTATATAAGAAGGAAATATGTGCTCCAATATTATTAATAAAATAAAAGTGCATAAGGCAACACGATTCCCCACACACCAATTTAAATGGTAAAATCCGAAAGGACTAATAAGTGCTGGTGAGGACACAGAGCAATGGGAATCTTCATACATTGCAAGAAAATGCAAAATTACATGGCAACTTGAAAAACAGGGTGACACTTTCTTATCAAATTAAAACAACATTTATCATACAACCAACTCCACTCCTAGGCATTTACCCCAGAAAATAAGAGCATACGACCCCAAAATGAAGTGTCCTCAAATGCTTGTGACAGTTTTATTCATTCTAGGTAAAAACTGGAAGCAACCTACATGGTCATCAATTGGAGAATGGTTAAACTCAGCAGCAAAAAGGAATGAGCCACTGATACACATAGGAACGTGGATGGATTCAAAATCATCACACTAAATGAAAGAAGCCATGCAGTGTAGACTATCTCCACACTATATGATTCCATTTAAATGACATTCTTTTACAAAGGCTAACTATGGTGACAGAAAGCACAGTGGTTTTCAGAAGCTGGGATGGGTTAGAGTGAGAATTACTGCAAAGGAATGCAAGAAGTCTTAGGAGTGATCGAAATGGTCTAATATCATGATTGTGTCAGCGGTTCAAAATTCATTAAAAATTGGTCAGTTGCATGGTGCAGAGATTATAACTCCCTGGAGCTTATTTTTAATAGATAGGCAAGCACACTGGGGATATGGGGATAGGGAATAGCATTTACCTAATGCACACTTCAAACTGCTTGAGTGTAACTGAACATGCCACTCACTGTGGTCAAATGACCAGTCAGAGGGCTACTGAGTCTGAAGTCTAGAATACGATCTACACAGAAGGCTCTGGGTCATAAATTTAGGGCAACTCATTGAAGTACGAAGCCCTGCTGCTGGAATTGAAATGATACAGGGAAGAGAAAGAGAGTGGGGTGGGGAGAGAGAGAGGAAGCCAGAGAAGCAGAGGGAGAGACAGAGACAGAGAGAGAGAGACAGAGACAGAGAGAAAGCATCATAGAGACAGAGAGAGAGAGACACAGAGAGAGAGACAGAGACAGAGGGGGGGAGACACAGAGACAGAGAGAAAGCATCATAGAGACAGAGAGAGAGAGACAGAGAGACATAGAGACAGAGAGAGAGAGAGACATAGAAAGAGAGAGACGAAGACAGAGAGAGAGAGACAGAGAGAGAGACATAGAGACAGAGAGAGAGACAGAGACAGAGAGAAAGCATCATAGAGACAGAGAGAGAGACACAGAGAGACATAGAGACAGAGAGAGAGACAGAGACAGAGAGAAAGCATCAGAGACAGAGAGAGAGAGACAGAGAGACATAGAGACAGAGAGAGAGAGACATAGAAAGAGAGAGACGAGAGACAGAGAGAGACACAGAGAGAGACATAGAGATAGAGAGAGAGAGACAGAGACAGAGAGAAAGCATCATAGAGACAGAGAGAGACAGAGATAGAGAGAAAGCATCATAGAGACAGAGAGAGAGACATCACGACAGAGAGAGAGAGACATAGAGAGAGAGAGATGAGAGACAGAGAGAGAGACACAGAGAGAGACATAGAGACAGAGACAGAGAGAAAGCATCATAGAGACAGAGAGAGACACAGAGAGAGACATAGAGACAGAGAGAGAGCATCATACAGACAGAGACATCTCGACAGAGAGAGACATAGACAGAGAGAGAGACGAGAGACAGAGAGACACAGAGAGAGACATAGAGACAGAGAGAGAGACAGAGAGAAAGTATCATAGAGACAGAGAGAGAGAGACACAGAGAGAGAGACATAGAGACAGAGAGAGAGAATCATAGAGACAGAGAGAGACATCACAACAGAGAGAAAGAGAGACAGAGAGAGAGACACAGACAGAGAGAAAGCATCATAGAGACAGAGAGAGAGAGACATAGAGACAGAGAGAGAGCATCATAGAGATAGAGAGAGAGACATCACAACAGAGAGAGAGACAGACAGAGAGAGAGAGATGAGAGACAGAGAGAGACACAGAGAGAGAGACATAGAGACAGAGAGAGAGAGAGACAGAGAGCATCATAGAGACAGAGAGAGAGACATCACGACAGAAAGAGAGAGACATAGAGACAGAGAGAGAGAGAGAGAGAGAGAGAGAGCGAGCACCGGCAAATGTAACGTTTCTGCAGAAAATAGCAGCCAAAGCTGAGGCAAATCTCCCCATTCCTAATTCTCTCTGTGTCCATCTGCCAAGAAAAACTGAACAGCAGCAGCACCAGCTGTTCGTGTTGCTCCACAGATTGCAAGCCATGTTTCCCGAATTAACATCTCACCAACGCTTCCCCGTCGAGTTTACACAAGACAGGAACTAAGTCAGGATGGGATCTGGGAAGAAAGAGAAAGGAACAAGGAAGCCTGCTCACAAATGAAGACTAAGACAGCAAGGAGCCGGCTGTTGGAAGGCAGGCCGCGGGGAGTCAGTGCAGGTCAGCTTGCAGAGGCAGGTAGGGAAGGGGGTGCAGGGTAGTTAACACCACAATTCAGGCTTTACCTCCCTGATTCAGAAGAGAATGGGAGGAAATGAAGAGTAAAGCATCAGGGCACTCTCCGTGCTGCCCATATGCCAAGCAGAGAACTCAGTGTGCTACTTCCCATTAGACAGATGCTCGAAAGTCACAGATGAAGTGAATTACGCCAACAGAGTGCATCGTCTTAAACGTTGGGATGACAGTCCTTTCCGTCTTGCTAGGGAAAGTACTTTCTAATTATATAATGCAAGGAGTCCCATTTATTCTGTTTTAAGAATTGGATCCCAAGTCCACGTTATTCCATTCCTTGGACAGAACTGCTTCCCTGTAGCTAGTGGCTGCTCGAACAGGACCAGCATGATCCAACGTCGCCTGCCTAAGATGTGACCTGACAGCTCTTTGCGTGGTCAATTTCCTACAGTCATGTTCTCATCTCTGTTCCTGCTCTCCTGCTTCCCTTCCTGTTCTTGTTTTTCTCTAATTTCTGTCTCCTCCTCCAAACGCTATGTTGGGCTCCCACTAGACACACAGAGCCGGTGGGAGTAGCACCCGTGGTGTTGTTGCAAGTGGCAATACAGTGTCGTCGTCATAGCAGGAGTGTTCTCTCATTTGAACAACGTGTCTGTCCAGCGTCCTCTAAAATCACCCAATTCCGAGCACAAAACAGGCTAGAGACAAATACACATTGCCCTGCATCATTTGGGGCGGGGGAGGGGGTAAGGAGGGAGGACATTTAACCAGTTTAGTCATCTTAATTTGAATATAAAAGTTTGATGCATTTATTGATGCGCCCATAGTGTGTTTTCTGAAAGCTATAGGGGGAAAGAAGTTTCCAGAATTTAGTGTGCTCAATGTATGTTAGCTAAAACAAATTAGAAATATGTGTACCCTTATTTTGCCCAGTATGCAAGGGTGAATATTCCATTTGCTGTGAAAAGGCAATTGAAAATTACTTAAATGCATAGAGGAATAATCTAAATGAAAGCTAAGTATATTGCAACCAACATACATGTTTTAGTTTCTCTAAACCAAAAAAAAAATGGGTTTATAATTTAAATATATTTTTGCATTTCTTATTTGCAGGATAAAACAATATAAACAACTCATTTCAGTTTATAGGAGACAATGGATACTTCCTTGGTCATCAGACAATATGTGTAATTGTCAAGGGTCCTGCTCCTATTTTTATGGCTCACAAATTATTAAGGCTTAAGGGTCACCATCTGTGAGCCTTAATTTTCTTATGTGCATTCTAAAAGTACGACACAAATGATCCTCATACTTATAACAACCTCTTAAAAAGTAATTATTTTTCTCTTTAAAAATAGAAAATAGTTGATTTATAAATAACACTCCTATAAATACTGCCAGAAATAAGACTAAGAGATATACGTAATGTATTGTTTCCTGTCTCCCCGAAGGCATTAATTTCGTGGGTTTTATGATATCCGTAGTGTTACTTGAGGATTTCAAAATGTTTAAATATTCTGCTGTTGGAGCAAATACTAAATGACATTTGCAATTATTCACACCCAAAATAAATTTTGCATAAAACACGATTATGGAAATCTTTTGAAAATTAACCTCAGGAAAAAATATTAAATCCCCCCTCTTCAAATCATAATAAAATATAGGTTTCAGTCAGGGAGATTACTATTAGAGTTAATAGAATGAAATTGCTCAGAGTTCGACCTGCAAGATTAGGGTTATCAGAGTTCACATTCTACACCACTGCTTCCCACTAATATAACCTTGGAGTTATTCAAAGCCATCATCAGCTTTCCATTCAATGAAATGAAGGAAAGTAGAACCACTGAGAGTAGCAAATGGTGTATACATAAAGTAGTTAAAAGAGAACATGCCCAGAAGAAGAATGCAATAAATGTCTGCTACTATTTATTTTTGAACAAGTATTTATTGAGTGATGACTATGTACTGGCATTGTTCTGTAATGAACAAAAGTAATTCAAGCAGCTTCCTTTATGAAGATTACATTCTAATGGGAAGATGGACAATAAACAAAAATGTATAAAATATAAAGGGGTGCCAAAAAATGTGAATACATTTTAAGAAAGGAAAAAACCATTAAAACTGTAAGATGAATACAAGTTACATTTGACCTCTGCTATCACAGGAGGTGCTTAAGGTGTCTACCACCATCATCCAGACACTTCTGAAAAATACTGCGAAAAGTAATCCATAGATAACAGTTCTTAAAATGTGTATATATTTTTTGGTACTCCAGTAATCTATATATAATGTTTCTCAAAAGTACTGCCTAGAGGAAGAGAAATTTGAGGGGGCAGATGCAAGTTTAGACAGGATGAGGTGAGGAGTGTCACTGAAAAGAGAGCATGTGTAAGAAAAGATCCAAAGGAAATGAAACAGTAAACCATGACATTTTCAGTTTTCCAGTTTTCCAGGCAGAAGAAACCACAGATGCAAAGGTCCTGTGGCAGAAGTGGGTTTGGTCTGTTAGGAATAGCAGAGACAGGTGTGTCTGGAGTGGAGGGAACAAAGTGGGGTAATACAAGCAGTAAGAGAGCTGAAGTGGTCACAGACATGGGACTTGATCATATAGGACATCGTGGTTAATGGTCCTTCAACAGCTTGTATTCTGATATGGGGAGCTATTGGAGTGTTTTATGCAGCGAAGTGATGTGATCTGACTTAAAGTTTGCCAAGAGTCCTGTAGTTAGCCACAGACACAAGTGTCCTCCAATCATGGTAACCAGCTAAGCTGTCTTCTCCATTTAGAGAAATGTTGCCCTCAACCCTCTTCTAAAATTGTAAGGGCTGATTATAAAGCACTCTATCATGCAGTGACCGCCATATATTATAAGGGAATTTCCCCACCGTTCACCCACATCTGGAACTTTGAAACAGAAATTTCTCTTTTGGAAACACCCATAGTCATTTAGAAAGACAATTCACAAAATGTGTTATAAACTACATACATGCCTTGTTTTAGTCAAACTTGACAACGTGAAAGAATTTAGAGAAAGTATTCCCTTAGTCTTATGTAGAACATTCAGGCAGCTTTTGCAGCTTTTTTACGGGTCACATCCACAGCTAAGTGATAACTCAGTGTTCCTGTTCCTCCAGCTGATGGAAGTAAATATTCAAGACAATGGTGAGGGTGTCAGCCAGTGTGATTTCCTGTTGGAAGTCCACACCAAAGGGTGAAATTTCCTCCTGTCTCTCACATGAGTTGAATGGTCAGGGAGGCAGAGAAGTCAGGCAACAGCCAGCGACCTGAGTTGCTTTCATGACAAGCCTGCAGAGCATTTAAATTTTCAGAGGAGAGAGCTTCTGCCCTCTCAAAACCAGCTGCACACCAGCCATTCTCCCCACACTAGGAGGCACCCAGCTCAGAGAATTCCACTTCCCCCTGAAGACCAGTCTGAACTGCTGGGAAGAGCAAGCACTTCAAAGCAACACAGAGGTCTGGTGAATGTTCTGCTCACTTCAGCAAAGCATCTCCTTCCTCAGAGGTAAGGGGGGAAGCGGCTATATTCTGAAAACTTGCAGAAGCGCTGCTCCCACCTGTTCTTCTGGTGTATCCAGAAACTTAAGTCAATCAACTGAACACAACTTTTTGGGAAAGTGAAACAACATAACTTTTTGCAATTGTGATTTGGCGACCAGAGTATAAATGTGCGACAGATGTGGTACCAAAGATTGTGACTTCCAGAATCTTCAAAGTCTTATAGTGCTTTTGCCAATTGTGTTATTGTCTGGCAAGAGTGGACTTCAGATTTTATTCTCTCAATACAGTTGGCCCTTGAACAATGCAGGGGTTAGGGGTGCCAACCCCCCACACAGTTGAAAATCCACACATAATTCTTGACTTCCCCAAAACTTAACTACCGATAGCCTATTGTTGACTGGAAGCCTTACTGATAGCATAGTCAACACATATTTTATATGTCATATATATTGTACAATGAATTAAGCAAGAAAAAAGTGTTACTAAGAAAATCATAAGGAAGAGAAAATATATTTACTATTTATTAAGAGGAAATGGATCATCTTCATCTTCACAGTGAGTAGGCTAGGAGGAGGAGGCAGAGGAGGGGTTAGTTTTGCTGCTTTACAGGTAGCAGAAGTCAAAAGCAATCTATGTGTAAGTAGAGCCACACAGTTCCAATCTGTGTTGGATAAGAGAACACGCTTTTCATGCTGCCAATCATATGGGGAATGGATTTTTTAAAATGTGGTACATACACATGATGGAATATTATGCAGCCATAAAGAAGGACAAAGTTATGGACTTTGCAGCAACTTGAGTGGATTTAGAGTCTATCATTCTCAGTGATCTATCATGGAAACAAAGAACTGAGCACCGCATGCTCTCACTCACAAGTGGAACCTGAACATTTATCATAGTACTACATGAAAGGGATTGGCAGTAGCAGGATACTGCCAGGGGAGGGAGTGAGGTAGTACATAGCATCAATAAGAGTATCTGCTAAACCAGGCAAAGTGACGACGAATAAGAGGCCCAAACTTCACCAGTACGATGACCACTTATGTACTTAATCTTAAATTGTACCCCACATCTTGAAAATAAAGATTAAAAAGTAAATTAATTCAATAATACAAAAAAAGAGCATACACTTCTCTTTCCCCTTTACCTTTTCTGGGAAAAATTTCTCTTTTCTAGAATGAGACTGCTCCAAATTGCAATTCAACACTCACACGGTTACCTCTGAGAAGGTCTCATTGAGGGTGAGAGAAGTTATCTGGACCTGGTGATGGTTCTCTCTGGCTAGGGGTTGGTGCCACCACTAGAACTCAGATGGTCTCTTTTGTTCCATGAAGTAAACAGAACTTATTTCATTTAATCTCGAATAATATACTGTTGGCAACTGTATGTGTAGATTCTCCTTTGAAAGACATTCAAAAAGGAAGACGTTCTTATGCTACTTGTGGTTTACTATTTTCTTGGGACGGATTTGCCTACTCAGACCAACCCACTAAGACTACATAACTGCTTTTAAGTTTGTGGTATGATAATTGCAGGTAAATCATCATTTACACAAAAATTCAATAATACCAAAAAATGAAGACAAGGCTGTCATTAAACAATTTCTACATTTATAAATTGTCAGTATCATAAGGAAAATAGTTTTTCTTTTAAAAATGATCTGTCCTCTATCTTTAGAATCTTTCAACCAAATTCCCTTCCCACATTTATCAAGCCAAATAAATCATGCACATCCCACATTCTCCCACATCTAGATGATCTGAGTTTGCCTTTCAGGCTCATGAGATCTTAATAAAAATAAATAACCATCTCTCCTTTCCAGATGTGGTGACAACAAGCATTTCTCTTTCCTTACCACCCCCTCAAAACCTCTCTTCACCACACAATCAAACCTACCCCTTTTTTATTCTTTCTAACAATGATCAATTTTGGTGGTTTGGACTGCTCAATGACAAAAATATTTGTCATTTTGATATGATCATTTTGTTTTTTAATTTTTTTCTGAATTTTGTTTTTTGTTGGGGTGCAGGACATGAGATGGGAAATTGTCACCTTATGCGATGCCCTCCCTCCCAGGGAATGTCCATTCTAATCTCCCTAGGGTTGTTTGTGGAACTTTTTCTTCTTCTTGGAGCTACTCTTGCTGCTAGCAGCCTCTTCTGGTCCACTGCTAACCAGCTCTTCCTTGGAAGAGAATTTCCTCTTTTTCTTGGAGACAGTCCTGTTGCCATATGATCATTTTAATTCAGAACAATTTAATGTAACAATATAAGAGTACACTGATATGCAGCATTAGAAAGATGTAGCTTCTTAAAAAGATATAGCCAATTCATGAGCAAAAATGTGCCATGTTCCCTTCGGGAGCTTGACCTCATCGTGGAAACATCCGTATCTTCATTTTACCCCAAAGGTCTAACCCTCAACCCATGGGCAGCCTCTGCCCCTCCCATGACCCCTACCCTTAACCTCTCCTAACTGGTCAAAATGGCAACTTTCCTAAGGCAGAATTCTTCACCTTGGTGTTGAATGTGCATAATCATAGGCAAGCTAATCACTAATCTGCTATTTTTTAAATGGGGCTTCCCAGTTCATCTTAAGAAATCTTAAATTAAACCTATAATTACAATATAAAAGAACTTCAAAAACAAGAATGATTTCAGTGATCACTTAACCCAAACGGCTAATTTTATTTTTATGCATTTGTTTCCTTTCTTTCTTTCTTTCTTTCTTTCTTTATTTTTTTTTTTTTTTTAGATAGCAGGATTTATTGAGAGGACAAAAAAGCTCCCACAGTGGGAGAGGACTGCAGGAGGTTGCCCATGTATTTGTTTTTTCTGGACATCCATGCATGAGTTCAATTAATTCCTCAGTTCATTACATGATGAATTTGTCCATGAAAGGGTCCTCACATTTACAATTTTATTCTTCCCTTCACTTTTGATATCATTCCCACTGCCCTGTTTCTTCCATGGGTGCCTGCTATAGTATGTCACTGATTATTTACATCTCTTTGAAAAAGTAGTAGCATTCTATTAAGAGAAGAGATAACTAGAGAAAAGCTAGGCAGACAGGACAGGTCCCCCAGTAACAATATAGGGAACTTCCAGAAAGCCTCTGGATTGATGCACTCAAGTTGGTAAACAAGCTCCCTGCCAGGCATTTAAGCTACAGCTTAAGTGCTCACTCCTGGGATAGAAAAATGACCAATTAGCTCTCTGGCAAGTACTGACCAATCAACCCACCATTAGGTCCCTACCTCCTGCCTATTGGTCCTTAGTACTGACCAATCAGAACAGCTAGTGCCAACCAATCAACTCACAGCTAGTGCTAGCCAATCCATCCAGCCTTAGGGCTACATAAGTACCAGGTTTCAGCTCCAAATCAGCAATCCCCTGAGGTCTCTTCCCAACTTGGGAGCTTTTCTGACCACTCAGTAAATCCTGCTTTCTCACTTTCTGACTGTCTATGTCCCTCAATCCTCCTGGGCACGAGATAAGACCCTGAACTGAAAAGTTGCAGAAGATCATGGGAGCCGAAGAGCCATTCACCCCAGATGCTGGCTTGCCAGCTAATGGAACTGGCTGAACTGGGAGAACTGCTGAAAGAAGGCAAAACTCTGAAGCTGAGACACTCTGGGGGGCTAGACTTGCCAGCCCAACAAATCAACAGCACTCTCAGGGTTTGACTTGCCAGCCCATTAGAGCCAACACTTCTGGAGCTAGACTTGCCAGCCCAAGGAGCTGACCCTCTATGGGGCTTGGCTGCCCAACCTATTGAACTGACATTCTTGAAGCCCAGGCTGACCTGAAAAATCCTATCCCTATGAACTATAAATGTATATAAAACATAGGTTTATGGTCCTGACAGTTTTATTTTATATCTTGCTTTTATCATTCAACACTATGTTTGTAAGGTATAGGGATGTTGCTATAAATATCTGGGTCATTTTTTCTTGCAATGAAATAACACAACTAGGTGGTCTCCATCTGTCTATTTTAATAAGGATGTGTATCATTTACTTAAATACAACAATTAGAAGAAAAATATTTACAAGTAGACGATTGTTTAAAAGGCATGGATAGAGTATATGGAAGTCATGAGGTTATTTCAATAGCCCAGACTTAGAGGCAGTAGGCCGCATACAAGCCCTAAGATCAAAAAGAAATAAGTGCACGGATAAAACCCCCAAAAAGAGACACGTGCCAAAGCTACACCTGAGGGAAGCAGTGACTTTGGGAAGGAACCCAGCCAATACAAGTTGCTGTTTCAGGTCTCTGGGGTCCTATGCATTTTTCTACCTTCTTTATTATTCCTGTTCTCAGACTAGATCATCTCCATTAACTTATTCTGAAGTTTTCTACCTCAAATCTGCAACTAAGCTCTCTAGTGAAGTTTTCATCACAGATATTAGAGATTTCAACTCCAGAATTTTCTATATTTTTGTTTTTGATCATTTCTGTCTCTTTATTGATCCTCTATATTGAATGAGACATTATTCTTGCACATTCTTTGAGTCCTTTGATTCTTTGAATATGTTGAAAGTAACTAATAAAAACTTTTTTCTAGTAACTCCAATGTCTAAGCTTCCTCAGGGATAGTTTTTATTGCTCTTTCTCCCTGCCCTGTATACGGGCCATACTTTTTTGCTTCTTTCATGTCTTGTGATGTTTTCTTGAAATCCAGACACTTTAAATAATATAATGTGGCAAATCACACCCCACTCACTTTCCAGGTCAATGCAGTTGCTACTTGTTTTTACTGCTGTTGCTGCCATTTCTTTGATGTCATTACGTATTAATTTTTTGACATTGGAGTATATTTTTTAAAAAACCTTCCACTCATTTGTTATTTTTCTAAGGTATATTTATGGAATAGAAGTAATCATCTCTGTTGTGCCAAATATTCTGTTTATGACCCTGTAGATCAACTGTCAATTCTTTCCTCCTGCTTTGTGACCCGTGAGACTGGCCTTCATGGACTGTCTCGATCAGCCTCCTCAGCCCTCTGGCTTTCAGGTCGGTTCAGGCAATGGAAAGCATCAGCACAAGACAGGAAGGCAGGAGGAAGGAGAGATGAAAGGTACAGGAGTTCTCCCAACTTCCTGACTATGCTGTGGCATAGACTGCCTTCCTCTGGCGGCCTCAGCTGCAGAGCTGAGTAGCTTCTGATGCCTATTCCTTCCTCTGCCTCTCCAGGCCTTTGGGTGATAAAGGCTACCCGTTGTTGCTAGCCCCTGGCACCTTATTAACTTTTGTCCCTTAACTCTATAGGGGTGGGAAATCTCCCCTCCTCTACCCTCCTAGGGTCCTGGCTGATTCCAAGAATGAATGAAGTCAGCATAACATACATTAACAGGAGAAAAGCATAATTTGAGTTTTACATGGTACAAGAGTCTCTGTATCTCAGCAAATTGGATGGAGTTGGAGACAATCATTCTTAGCAATCTATCACAGAAACAAAGAACAGGTTACCACATGTTCCAACTTATAAGGGGGACTTGAACATTAATCACAACATTGCAAGAAAGGGATCAGCAGTCATGGGATACTGCCAGGGGAGGGAGGAAAGGTGAAAGGGAAGGTAACAACACAAAGTGTACTTAGTCCTAAACCGGGGGAGTGAGGACCAGTTGGAGACCCAAATATCACCTGCATATCCATTACTTTCGTACCTGATCCTGACTTGTACTCATCTTTATAATGAAATACAGTTTAAAAAAAAAAAGAGTCTCCATAAAGAAATGAAGACCCAAACACACACACACACACACACACACACACACACACACACACACACACACACACACACACTGAATTGGAGAAAGAATAGTAAACTGTGAAAATGTGATTAAATTATGTGTGGGAAGTTGTTCCAACAGGGTCTGTACCGTATTTTCTCTGTCTCAACTTCTCATCCTTGAAGATAAGGATGTTGTCTCTCCTAGTATAGGGGAAAGTGTCTTTCATGTGGGAGTTTCACCTGCTGCTTTTAAGAAACAGCACGAAGGTCTAAGTAATCTCCTTGCACCTGCTGTTTTTCAAGTGTCTTTAGCATTTAAATTAAGCCAATATACCAGAATAGCATTTTTTAACACTTTCACCTCTACCAAGACAGTTTAGGTAGTTCCTCCATTAAATATCCATTCGATAGTATTTAGGTGCAGTTAATATATTTGGTTTTTGCCTGAAATTTTATGCTTTAGGGGGACTTAGTTAAAAACTAATTTCCCATCACAAGTTCAAAGACTTATTTGCCAAAATTATATGCCACTAGCTTTATTTCATTTATTATTTTACATATATGTCTCAACCCTTTGGCTTTCACCTGTATCTATGGTAGACATAGGACTCTGTCTTGGTTTCCTAATGCTGCTACAATAAATTACCAGAGACTTAGTGACTTCAGACAGTACGAGTTTTTTCTCTTATGGTTTTGAAGGACAGAAATCTGAAAAGCATTTCACTAGACCCAAACCAAGGCGTTATCTAAGACACATTCCCTCTAGAGGCTCAAGAAAAGACTACTTCCTGGCTTTCCTAGACCCTAGAACCGTTTTTCTTACATCCCATGGCTCATGGTTCTTCTTCCTCTTCAAAGCCATTCTCATGTCATCTTCCAGTCTCTCTGCTTCCATCTTCTCATCATTTTTTCCTCCTATAAGGATCTTGTAATTATAGCAGACCCATCCAGATAATCCAGGATAATCTCCCCATCTCAGGATCCTTAATTTAGCCACATATGCAAAGCCCCTCTTGTCATGTAAGATGGCATTCACAGGTCCTGTGGATGAGGATGTGGACATCTTTGGGGGAGTTATTATTCAGTCCACCACAGTATTTAGTTTCATTTCCCTCTATATGTGGGCCAGTTTTCTTACTGAAATCAACAGATCTTTTCCCGATTTGATTTGTAGCACCAGTGATATAAAAAATAGGTTCTCGACTGGTCACGGTGGTTCACGCTTATAATCCCAGCACTTTGGGCGATTGAGGCAGGAGGATTGCTTGAGCCCAGGAATTTGAGATCAGCCTAATCAACATAGCAAAACCTCATCTTTACAAAAAATCAAAAAAATTCATGAGGCGTGGTGATGTGCAGCTTTAGTCCCAGCTACTCAGGAGGCTGAAGCAGAAGGATCGCCTGATCCCAGATCGAGGCTGCAGTGAGCCATGATCCTGCCACTGCACTCCAGTGTGGACATCAGGGTGAGACCTCAACTCAAAAATAAATGAGGTCTCTCGAAATACGGGTTTATTTTTGAGCATTGTAGTCCAGTGGTTCTCAACCAGGAACAGTTTTGCCCACTGAGGGCACTGGGGAATACTTGGAGAACGTTTTGCTTATCCAAACTAGGAGATGTCATCTGGTAGGTAGAGACATAAACATCTTACAGTGCACAGAATGGCCTGACCCACACCCCACAACAGATTACCTGGCTCAGCATGTCAGCAGTGCTGATGCTGGGGAAACCTGCTTTAGTCTGCTCTGTATGTTCTCAATGGTCTGTATGCTGTGGCTGCCTCAGTGCCAAAGTATTTTTGTTACTCTGTATTCCTATATTACATCTTCCTATCTAGGGTCCCTATCTTTAAGGAAAAAAAGTAGGTAATACATTATAAATGTTAAAAGCTGATGAATCCCTCAAAGTAACCTCCTGGAATTTTATTTGGAATTACTTTTTTTTTTAGATTAACGTTGGAAGAGGACAGAATATTACAATGTTAATGATGACTCCAGATGACCCTGAAGACTCCTTTCCTTTCCTCCGTCAGTAGCTTACCTGAGAACTGGCTCAGCCTTTGGCCAATGTTAGGGTTCTTGGTATCCAAGGCTGTTCCCCATGACCCCTGTATGCAGACCTTGGCAATCCATATGCATAGTTCTTAGGGTTCCTCCTTGGCTGGACGATCTCTTGATGTATTGCTTGTTATTTAGAAACATTAGGCATTCCCTGTTCTTCTTAGGGTACATAATATAATATGTATTCATACAAGGAGGCCCCAAAAATGGAATTATCTTTTGGAGGGCAGGTCCCGTGTAGTACAGACTTCCCTGAGAGGTAAGTGTTCTAGGAAACTATTGGCAGCAGTGTACCAGCTAGCGCTGTGGTTAGAAGCTATGTTTGGCCTCAGTGAATTTATTTTCTGGGGATTCTTTCAACTCATTTGCCCAGTTCATGATGGGTGATTTACAAGTACACCTGCCCACCCACACTGTTCCGCGTGTCCAGCAGTTTTTGGCCACAAAATGGCATGGCTGCAGTTCCCCTGACTCCCTATTCACCCAATCTTGCCCAGAGGGACTTTTTTAGTTTGTTTCCTGGGATGGAAAAAGTCCTCAAAGGGAAACATTTTCCCGATGTGGAAGAGGTGAAACAAAAAACGGCAGAAGCACCAACGGGCATCAAAATCGACAGGTTCAAAAACTGTTCAGAGAAGTGGAAAAAGTGTCTTGATAGGTGTATAGCATCAAACGGAGAGCATGTTGAAGGTGACTGAAGTTTAAACATGTGGGAATAGGTACACAATTTTTTATAAATAAATTCTATGTTTTTGCGTCCCCCCTTGTCTATGTAGTGCAGTTTGGGTGTAGAGCTCGTTCTTGCTCTTGGGGTGTTCTCTGCTGCATATCCCACCTACTGGCAGAGTCAGGCTGCTCTCTTTTGAATCACTAGTGGTTGTGCACAAATCATCCATCTTTCCTACCCAAGCTGTGGAATAATGAAGGTTTTGGAGACTGCACATGCTTTGCTACTATAGGGCTGTTCAGTTTTCCTCCGATAAACCCTATATTGTGTCTTCACATGGCTTTAGTGGCATATGTTCATGACCCCCATACACAGCAGTTAAGTCATCCTCCTCATGAGCATGTTCTACTTTTTGTTTATTTCAATTATTCTTACGTGTCTTTTAAAAGAGTATGCTTTTTAACAAAGTTTGTTACGTTTATTAGGTAAATTCCTACATCTTGCATACATTTTTATTGCCATTATAAATTTCTTATTTCTATTATATTTGCAAGTTACCTTTGGCTCATGTAGAGGAATGTTTGACTTATATAACTTGATATTATATGTATTCTTGCTCCATTTTTATATTAGTAACAAGAGTATATTAGTAGATTGTTTTGAGTTTTATAAGTAGATGTTCATATCCTCAATAATGGCAGTTTTGTCTATCTAAGATAGATAGATACAAAGATACATAGATAGATGATAGAGAGACAGACAGATAGAGGACATGAACAGATAGATAGATAGAGGGTATGTTTTTCACATGCTTTGTATCTTATTGCACTGAGCATAGACTTCAAGCTCCAGGGCTACATTGATGATAGTGGTGATAACAAGTACTCCTATGTATTCCTACCCACTAGTAAAAATGTGTTGAATACTAAAAAGTGGGCTAAAGAATAGACACTTCTCAAAAGAAGATATACAGGCAGGTAACGATGCATGAAAAAGTGCTCAGACTCACTCATCATCAGAGAAATGCAAATCAAAACCACATTGAGATACCACCTAACTCCAGTAAGAATGGCCATCATTAATAAAACAAACAACAACAGGTGCCGGTGAGGATGCAGAGAAAAGGGAATGCTTTTATGATGCTGGTGGGAATACAAACTAGTTCAACCTCTAAGGAAAACAGTGTGGCAATTTCTAAAAGAACTAGAAATTAGCCTTCCATATGACCCAGCAACCCCCCTACTGGGAATATATTCGGAGGAACTCAAATCGCTCTACAAAAAATACCTGTGCATGCATGTTTATTGCGGCACTATTCACAATAGCAAAAACACGGAACCGACTGTGCTGCCCGTCAAAAGCGAACTGGATATTTAAAATGTGGTACATATACATGATGGATTATTACACAGCCACGAAAAAAGACAAACATATGGACTTTGCAGCAACTTGAGAGGATTTATTGTCCATACTACTCAGCGATCTATCACAGAAACAAAGAACAGATTACCATATGTTCTTACTCATAAGTGAACCCTGAACAAGTATCATAATACTATAAGAAAGACGGGCAGTAGTAGGATACTGCCGGGGGGAGGGACACAACATCAAGAAGGGGACCTGATCTCAAACCAGGCAAAGTGAGGACCAAAGGAAGGCCCAAACTTTACCTCTACAATGCCCATTTGTATATCTAATCCTGAAGTGTACCGTACATATTTAAAATAAAATACAAATTTTTTTAAAAAGAATGTGTTGAATGTTTCTGGTCATGTTTTCTGTAGACTTATCACACAAAAAATACTATTAATCATCAGAGAAATGCAAATCTGCTTTTGTCACCAGAAGAAAAAAACAACACATTGACTATTATACAGCAGACAGAATGAAATGAAAGACCAGAGAGCACAAACTTAAAAAGTATATTAAGTAGCAACAGAAAAGACAGGAGAGTCTTGAAAATATGAATCAGGAACAAAAAGTCTTGAAACTTAAGTATATCTAATATCATCAGAGAAAGAAGGAAGAAACTTGAAAATATAAGTCAAAGACAAAAAGTCTTGAAAAGGAGCCACCTGGAGTTACTTCATAATAAAAATATAATAAATGGGAAATAAATAATTCAAAAGGCAGGTCGAATACAAGAGTGGATGTAGGTGAAGAATACAATACACCAATACACTGAAACTTCATTAGGAACTCTTCCATAAGATAGCAATATAAGCTAAATAAATAGAAAATGGAAATGGAAAATACAGAGATCTAAAGGATAACAGTATAAATGCCAACATCCTTTTTTATGAAATCCAAATAGAACAGAAAAAAATGAAAAGTAAGCAAACGAATAAATAAATGGATAACTAAATAATAACCCAAGTTAAATGTATTTTAAAACCCTGAATTTGGCTGAGGTGAGTGGATTGCCTGAGCCCGCGGGTTCGAGACCTGCCTGGGCAACTTGACGAGATCTCATCTCTACAATAAATCAAAAAATCAGCCAGGCGTGGTAGCGCATGCCTGTAATTCTGGCTACTTGGAGGACTGAGGAAGAAGGATCGCCGGAGCCTGGCAGGTCGAGCCTGAGGTGACCGGGAGCGGCCACTGCACTCCAGTCTGGGCGACAGAGTGAGACTCCCCCTCAAAAAAAAAACAAAAAAAACCCTGAATTTGAAAAGATGTAAAACCTCAGTTTAAAAGGATTTATGAAGTGCCCGATTACATCGAGTACAAAAAATAAGAAGCAAAAGAGGAAAACTTAGTGCAATTTAAAGGCATCTGAATCACTCAGTATTCAACTAGGGAAGCAAACCACTATGGATATTTCAAAATAAAGAATTTGTTATTGCATGAGACAATAGACAATTGTGGAAGATAAAGTTTAAAAAAAAAAGAAATGGAAGATGGAAGGATCAGAGAAGAGTCACTAACAACACTGTGTAAATGAAGGACTTGGAGCTGGAGAAAAATCTGGAATGTCGGCAGGTGCAGACGCTGGAGAGTGACAACTGCAGAGTGGGCAGGCCTGCAGGTCTGTGAAAGGTTGTTGACTCTTCATGTCGATCCCTTGAAAACTCACAGCAAAGTATCTCCAGTGGGCCTGAGATCGCTGTGGGTCACGTGAGCATCATTAGGAAAGGACAATTGGACGGACGTGTCCCAAGATGGGCTTAGTATGTTTTAATCAAAATATATTTTCAATAACTATTCTACCAAAAAAAGTGTACATTGCTCATTTAAAATGAAGAAATGATAAAGGAATTTTGCGCAGATAAGGCATTGACACAAGTCATTCAGATTTCTTCAAGAAATCACCCAGATTTCTTTATGTGACAACCTGATAGATGATAAGGATTTGAATTATTAGTGTGGCTGAACATATATTTTTTATTAGTAATTGGAAATGTATTTATTCAATGAATAATTTTTAAAAATATTTTTCTCTTTTCTTAAAATACCACGTTAGACTGGGACCTCTGGAAGCTGAGACAGAGACACGCGCAGGTTTATTGCAGAGCATCTTGGGAGTTGCACCTATGAGGAACTGAAGAAAGTGAGACAGACAGAGGAAGAGGCTGGCCCACCATGTGGCAACCAGAGCATGAGCTGATCTTAGGGAGACAGAATGACTCTACAGAGTTGTCTCAAATTGAGGCAACATGGCTGAGGCTTTGCATCCCTGATTCAGTCAGTTACTAGCGAAGAATCACCTCTGGGTGGGGTGCAACACTGGATGAGGTTGTTCTAAGCAGCCTGGTGAAAGTCTCATAAAAGACACCTCTGTGAGTCATCAGTAGCTGATATTCCTCACAGCTGGTGGATGAAGACTTCACTTGGAATAAAGTCCACTGTAGCCCATATCTTATACCACTCACATCCGCTGTTTTTTCTCAGTAACTTCCCCCACTTGGGATAGCTTCCTCAATATCTCTTGCTGCAGCTGATCTTGAAACCATAACTGATATTCAGTCATCACTCTTCTTTATCATCCGTTCTAGACTCTTCTTCCTACAGGTGGCATCAATCCTGGTCTGGATTGATCTTGTGGTGAGATGACCTAACCCTTATCCTTGAGGGCTCTACACCCCTAGTTACCATGCCTGCTCAAGTGGGGTTACTCTAGCAGTGAGAATTATAACACATCATTTGTAGAATGTGGACAGTCCCTGACGTCCTGTGATAGTACAGTGTTTAAAACAGTCATGAGCTACTGGAAGACTGAGGCAGAAGGATCACCTGAGTCCAGCAGGTCGAGGCTACGGTGGCCGGGAGTGTGCCACTGCACTCCAGTCCGGGTGACAGAGTGAGATTCCAACTCAAAAAACAAAACAAAACAAAAAACAGCCACTGAGGGTGGCTACTGAACTGACTTGGTTCACTGAAGAGACATAATGGCAGTCTCTCCATGATTCATAATTGATATTCAAGGAAAAATGAAAAAAAGCATTTTTTTAAAAATAGCGGCATTGTCCCCACCCCAAGTTCAACTGGCTCCAAGCACAGACACATTCTCCACCCTCCGTTATGTGAGATGACATCATCCTTCTGAAACCCTGTTCCTTTAGACTTCAATATATTCACAGTTCTCTGGTGTATTTTTTTTTTTTTTTTTTTTTTTGAGTTGGAGTCTTACTCTGTCACCCAGACTGGAGTGCAGTGGCCGCTCCCGGCTACCATGTGCTACCATGCCCGGCTAATTCTTTGACTTATTGTAGAGATGAGGTCTCGCTGCCCAGGTGGGTCTCGAACTCGCAGGCTCAGGCAATCCACTCACCTCAGCCTCCCAAAGGCACAGGATTATGGCTGAGCCACCGAGCCCACCTGGTGTATTTTTTAAAAGCATGGATTGTTTCATTTTTCCAGGATTTTTTGTTATTATAGCAATATGATAGTTTTTAAAATATGCCTACACAATGCAAACTAGTTCATTCTGTTGTTTCTAAATCTGTTTTTAAAGAACTAGAAACTGATTTTGCATATGACCCAGTGATCCCCCTACAGGGAATATACCCGTAGGAATTCAAATAATTCCACAAAAAAGATACCTGCACACACATGTTTATTGCAGCACTACTCACTATAGCAAAAAATATGGAACCAGATGTGCTGCCCATTGAAACCGGACTGGATTTTTAAAAAGTGATACGTATACGCAATGGAATATCACACAGTCATGAAGAAGGACAAACATGGATTTCGCAGCAACTTGGATGGATTTAGAGTCCATAATACTCAGTGATCTCTCACAGAAACAAAGAACTGAGTACCACATGTTCTCACTCATAAGTGGACCCTGAACATTTATCATAATACTATAAGAAAGGGATTGGCCAGGCTCGGTGGCTCAGACTGTAATCCCAGCACTTTAGGAGGCCAAGGTGAATGGATTGCCTGAGCCTGAGGGTTTGAGACCAGCTCGGGCAACTTGGCAAGACCTCAGCTCTACAATAAATCAAAAAAAATTGGCCGGGCGTGGTAGCATGCACCTATAGTTCCAGCTACATGGAAGGCTGAGGCAGAAGGATCTCGGGAGCCCAGCAGGTCAACGCTGGGGTGGCCGTGAGCGTGCCGCTGCACTCCAGCCTGGGTGAAGGAGTGACACTCCAACTTATAAAAAAGAAAAAGGAAAAAAAGAAAGGAAGGAATTGGCAGTAGCAGGAGTGGAGTGGATGGAGAGACATTCACCTTGGCCTCCCAAAGTACTGGGACTACTGGCTATGTGTCTTTCATGGTACCAGCTCTGGAAACAGCTCTCCTTCCCTTCCCCATTCTGGCCCAGGGCTGAAAACAGCTTCCAGTGCTTTCTAATCTCTGGCTTCTTCTCATTCATTGCTGGTTCCCTTAACCCTGCCATGTCTCTGGAAATAGCTCCTTTATTAAATTACTTTCAGTGAAATCTTTTTGAATGCATCATCTACTTCCTGATGTGACTCTGATAAGCAGAGTTCTTTGAAATTTTTCACCTGAAATCACAAAAGTCCCAATCCTCACCACTATATCATATGTCCATTTAATGAGTGTGCATATGTGCCCTTGAACCTAAATTTAAAAATTAAATAAAATCCCAAGTCACCAAAAAGTCAATTTATCAAAAACTAGACTAAGTCTTAACTCCCAACCCTTTTATTTCTATTCTGTTTCAGTTACTTGTGTCATAATTCTATTAATCACCTAACCAAGAAGCTGTACCCATATTGAACTGCCGGTATTTGATCACGTTACTTCTTCACGATAACATGGAAATTGTACGTGGTTCAAACTTAAAACCTGAAAGTTACCTGTCTTAGTCTGAGTTTCCCCGAAAGCAGACCTAAAAAAGTTTTTTTTTAAAGAGATGATCCCAGGAAATACCAATAGTGAGACCCAGAAAGGAAATCGGAGAGCAGAGTGAGAGTCACTAAACTAGTAACCGTTATAGGCAACTACAGCTTTTTCCTACAGGAAAAAAGAAGAGTAATGGCAACAGATAAGAAGGAATGGATCCAGGAAAGTGTTTGGAAGTAAAATTTTATTTGTTTGTTTTTATTTCTTATTTTAAAGACATGGGATACAATTCAAGGTTAGGTATACAAATGTTCATTATGCAAGTACCCTTGTTGATGAGGCATCTCCCCCACCCCAGACAGTTTCCCACTACTGCCAATCCTTTTCTTATAGCATTATGATAATTGTAATAATGAGTGAGAACATGTGGTACTCAGTTCTTGGTTTCTGTGATAGATCACTCAGTATTATAGACTCTAAGTCCATCAAGGTTTCTTCAGGAGTTTTAGCCATTGAGGAAGTCTGGGAAACAATAAAGGACACAATTACAGGCTGTTCCAACCAACGGGTGGACAAATTGGATATTTGTCTGATCGTCTTCCATCATTTTTGGGAGCCCAACTTCCAAGACATGTTATCTCTGGAACTTCATACTAGCTGTGTGTATCAGCTGAGTGTGTTTCCTCAGCCAGGAAAAAGCAAACAAACAACAAAAAAAGCCAGGGGCAGCACTTTGGGAGGTGGAGCCAAAAGGATTGCTTGAACCCAGAAGTCAGAGACTAGCCTGAGGAACATAGCAAGATCTCGCCTTGACAAATTTTTTTTTTTTTTAATTAGCCAGGTGCGGTGGCATGTGCCTGTAGTCCCAGCTACCCAGGAAGCTGACACAGGAGGCTGACAGTGCTCAGGAGTTCGAGGCTGTGGTGAGCCATGGCCATGCCACTGCACTCCAGCGTGGGAAACAGAGTGAGACCCCCACTCAAAAGTTATAAGGATGTCAACTAAGTCACCTTCAACCCTGAGGTACGAATGGGCCATTGCCACAGCCATTGCCTTGCTAAGCTATAAAGTGATCGTGCGTTCTTTGAACTATGGTCAGGCAAGGTTTCCTAGCTTTGGCCCCCTCCCCTACCTTGGGGAGGTGAATCTCCTCTCTCTCTCTCTAATTTACTTTCTAAATAAACTATATTTTACAATCTAAAGAGAGAGAAAGAGATACAAATGGGCATCATTTGCTATACGGCCCCATCTCCTCCCTCTCACTCATTCTTCACATCTGATCAATCACCAAGGTCTGGCAAATTTTACTTCCAAACACTTTCCTGGATCCATTCCTTCTTATCTGTTGCCATTACTCTTCTATTGCTGCATAACAAAATAAAAAACATTTAGTAACATTAAAAAATCCCAGCCGGGCTCGGTGGCTCAGCCTGTAATCCCGCGCCTTCGGGAGGCTGAGGTGAGGGGATTGCCTGAGCCCGCGGGTTCAAGACCCGCCTGGGCGGCGAGACCTCACCTCTACAATAAATCCAAAAAATCAGCCGGGCGTGGTAGCGCATGCCTGTCATTCCGGATCCTTGGAAGGCTGAGGCGGAAGGATCACCAGAGCCCAGCAGGTCGAGGCTGCGGTGGCCGGGAGCGGTCCCTGCACTCCAGTCTGGGCGACAGAGTAAGACTCCAACTCAAGAAAAAAAAAACCCACACACGTATCATCATACAAGTTCAGTGGGTCAGATCCCAGACACAGCTACACTGGGCCCCCTGCTCAGGGTCCCCTAAGGCTCGAGCCAAGGGTTTGGCTGGGCTGCGTTCCTCTCTGGAGCTCAAGGTCCTCTTCTAAGATTACGTGGTTGTTGGCAGAATTCAGTTTCTCGAGGTTTTATGTCTGAGGTCCCTGTTTTCTTGCTGGCAGGGGGCAATCCTTTCTCCTAGAGGACATTGTGGGCTTCTCCTAGGACCTCTCACGACCTGTCAGATTAGTAGTTCAAAGTCAGCACAGTGGAAGTCTCTCACTCCAATTTGCTAATACAGAGGCTTATCCAAGGGAACATGAGGAAATGACAGCTCATCATTTTTGCCATGTTCTATTTATTTGTTCTACTTAGAGTGTCCATGCTCAAGAGGAGGGAACATTACAAGTGCATGATTCACTGTGGGTCCCCTTAGGGTGTGTCCAACATGCCCACTACCAGCATCCTATTTTAGGTAGCATCACCTTTCAACTAAAATACTAAAACAAGCCGGGCTGGGTGGCTCAGCCTATAATCCCGAACTTTGGGAGGCCGAGGTGAGTGGATTGCCTGAACCCGCGGGTTCAAGACCCGCCTGGGCAACTTGGCGAGACCTCATCTCTACAATAAATCAAAAATTAGCTGGACGTGATGGCGCACACCTGTAGTTCCAGCTACTTGGAAGGCTGAGGCAGAAGGATCACGGGAGTCCAGCAGGTCGAGGCTGCAGTGGCCGGGAGCAGCCATGCACTCCAGTCTGGACAACAGAGTGAGACTCCAGCTCCAAAAATAAATAAAAATAAAATAAAAATAAAATACTAAAACAGCCTTCCAACTCGCTTTCCCGCCTCCAGAACCTTCATTCTCAAATCCATTGCCCAAAACCAGCCAGAGAGGTCTAACAAGAGTGGGAGTCTAATTTTGCAGCCATAATTCCAAAAGACTTTGCTGGTTCCCCTTCTATATAATGAGTCCCAACCTCTTCTATCTGATAAACAAGACCATCCGCAATCTAGACCCTGCCTGTACCTCAAGTTTCATCTCTCCTTGTGTAGATTTGACTCCTAACAAGAAGACCCAGGCAGTTTCTCACATGCACCCCTCTGTTTTTCATTTTCTTGTCTTGGCTTATCAGCTGTCCTGTCTTCTGGAATGCCTTTCTACCCTCTTTGCTCTGTCATCCGTATGACTAGGCAAAGGCACCAGGAAATCAATGCAGGCTCTTGAACTGCCATTGGTCACCCATCTTCATGTCCTGATTTTACCTTTACCATTACACTTAACACTGTGCATAAGTTTCAATATTTCTATCCAGTTTATTAGACAGTGAGATGTCTGAAGGTAGAAGGAGTGCTCATTTTTGCATCTCTGCACCTGGCACATATTGGTCCTCAACATATTGCTGAATTAATGAATGAGTAGTTGATTAATTAAAATCATAATAGATTCAGGGACAGACTGCCTATCTGAGGCAACTGTGATGGCAAAATGTGGTGATCATTAAAGCTGCCAAGCATTGAAAACTATGACAAACATTAATTGCATTTTTCATTTCGACTGGTGTTGATTGAATTTCACTTGATTGTTCCCCCTCATCAGTGTTTATGAGGCATCTCCCACAGGAAAAAGAATCTTCAGTTGAAATAAGTAAATCTAATATATGCCATCTAATAAAGAAAAGATGAAGAGGGATTAAGATCCAAGTCTGAAATGCCAGATGAGTATCTGTATCTGATTTGCTGATTATCCTAGACCAGAACTAATTTTTGTCATCATGATATTGGCTGGGATTGTAGACACATGAGGTCAGCGGATGTCCCACGACAAGTGCACTAATGCTTCCCAAGTTCATGAACCATGTCTCCTCAACCTTGACGTTAGTCTGAATAGAACAAAGTCACAATTTTTTTTTTCATTTCTAATCCCTTGTTATCAATTGTTCAAATGCTTTGGCATTTAAAAAAAAGGAGGGCGGCCATCCTTTATTCCCTGCTGGTTATATCCTTCCTAAAGTCATAATCCCTGTGACAATACTCAATGGCAGAGGACATTGCTTTGATGAAGCTCTTTAAGCATCCTTTTACATACTGTTAATCTGCACAACCATGCAATTATTCAGCCTCCCTTTCTTTGAGGGCATATTTTCACACTTCGGGAGCTCTCCAAACTTATAATTCAGTTCCACTGGCATAAAGACAAAATAAAAAAAAAAAGCCCTCTCAACTGCAGTTTAAAATCATGCCACTGTTGACCCTAATCTCCTTCTAAAGCCTTAAAATATACATTAGGCTGTATTCATTGTGTCCCAAAGAGATTTCTTTTTTGGGACTAGCTGTCACTGCCACGGGGCCTCCCCGGCCGTTCACAATGGCCATCTGCTTGTTGTGCCTTCCCAGATGGGCTCCATCAGCACAGATTCCAGGGTCTAGGAAAAAGAAAAGAGACATTTGGTAGCCAACTAGATTTTAAATTTACAATGCGAGGGGAAATCTGCATTTCCTTTTCTCTCAGCTTCACCATCACCTGAGTTATTTGTGCTCCAATTGAGCTGCCATCTTGGTTTACAAACTCACAACGTTTTATGATTTCCTGATGAAAGAATACTTTGAGAGGTAAAAAGAATCTGTTACAAAAATGTACATGGGCACTTTAATTATTGTGAACCAGTACGTTTAAGTGACATGTTGTGTCCTGCAATAGAAAAGGGGGAAAATTAAGATATATCATGAGTTTTATTAGGTAATAATAGAAAGCAGTAACTTAGGGCTTAAAACATGCCAGTTGATGTCCTGAGAGATGTTCATCAGGATGAAAAACAGGTAAAATAGTATTTCTAAGATAATAGTTATTTTAGAATCTCAACAACTATACTTTTTTTCAATTAAAATTTGGGGAAAGTTATAGCTGGATGTGCTATTTGATAAAATCAACGGAGAGGTGCATGTACTCTGCACTCTTTCCTCAGAGTGGGTAGCATTTTGAAACTATAATGGTAGCATTTTGAAACTATAATGTAATAGAACAACCATGTTATTGACATTGATTTGTGATCTTACTCAGATTTCTTCAAACTTACTTTTACTCATTTATGTGTGTTTATTTGGTTCTATTATTTCACATGTGTAGATTCATGTGTCTACCACTACAGTCAAGAAACTGAACAGTTCCATCACCAAAAGGATCCCTCCTGCTGCCCTGTTAGAAACCTAACCACCTACAACCCACTGTCTTTCATGCCTGGCAGCCATTAATAAGCCTCCATTTCTAAATGTTGTCATTTCAAAATTGAAATTATAAAGTATACAGCCTTTCAGGATTGGCTTTTTTCACTCAGTAAAATTCTTTGGCAATTCATCCAGTTGTTTGGTTCTCAACTTTAATTGTATCAATAGTTTGTTCCTTTTTATTGCAAGGTGTTCCATCCCATTTCTTCCAAGTGGTCTAAATGAATGTAAAGTTGTACATTGTATCTTCTTGTTAATTTTGTAATGACTACATGTTCTGTAATAATATCCCGTATTTATTCTTAATATTGAGAATTTTTGCTTCCTTGCTTTTTATCTGTGCTAATTACTAGAGATTTGTCAGTTGTTGTTTTTAAAGGGTCAGCTTTTTATTTCATTGGTTTTCTGTATTATTTTACTATTTTAAATAGTAAACTTTTGTTCTTTATCATCTCCTTCCTTCTGCTTATTTTCGGTTCATTTTGCTCTTCTTTTTCTACTTCCTTGGGGGTGGGAAATTAGGTTAGTGATTTGAGAGCGTTCCTTGTTTCTAATTTAAGAATTTAGTTCCATAAGTTTCCTCTCAGCACTGCTTTAGCTGCCCCTATGTATTTTGATAAACTGTGTTTTTGTTTTCATACATTTTAATGAATTTTACAAAATCTTCTTTGGCCCATGGAGTATTCAGAAGAACGTAGTTTAATTTTTATGTGTTTAGAGATCTTATGGATTTCTTTCTGCTACTGATTTCTGATCATAGAATACACTCTAAATTATTTCAATTATTTTAAATTTGTTGAGGTCTAGGTTATTTGGGTAAATGTTCCATGGATGCTTAAAATAATTTTAAAATTTATATAGAAAATTTTGGGGTGGACTCATATATGTCAGTTAGACCCTATTTTTTGCAGATTATTCAGATATTCTTTATCTTTGCTAGTATTTCTGTATAGTATTTCTATCAGTAGCTGAGAGAAGGTGTTGAATTTCCTAATTTTAATAGTAGATCTGTCTGTTTCTCCTTTCAACTCTGTCAGCTTTCATTTCACGTATTTTGAAACTCTGCTATTTGGTTCATACATATTTATGATACTTTCCTGATAGATTAATCCTTTTATTGTTACATAATGTTCCTCTGTCTCTAATAATTTATGTGCTCTGAAGTTTATTTTATTATTAGCATAACTACTTTTGCTGTTTAAATTTGACTAATGCTTGTGTGATATACTGTTTTCCATCCTTTTGCTTTCCACCTACTTTTTGCACTGAATTTGAAGTATGTATTCAGACCATTTGCATTTAAGGATGTAATTGATAAATTATTTTTTATGTCTACCTTTTTTTTCTGTTTTATGGCTCTCACTTCTCTGTTTCTCTCTTGTTGCCATCTTTGGGTTACTTAAAGTTTTTTTTTTTTTTTACTTAAACATTTTTAAGAGTTTCATCTTGACATACGTTTTTGAATGTATTTCTTTGTATTGTTTTTGTAGTGGTTGATCTAGTTATTACAATAAACATATGTGACTTATAAAAGTCTGTTGTTAACATCATTGTACCATTTTTAGCAAGATGTGGAAGAAACACCTTTTGGGTATGTTTCTTTTCCTACTTTTATATCCTTAACTGGAACATCACATGGAGTTATAATTGTGTTTCACTCATCAAATATAATTTATAAAACTCATGGTGAAAAGGATGTTCATTGTGCATACCCATATTTCTGCACCTTTCTTTGTCTTTTTTTTCCCCTTCCTGGTGCTTCAAGATACTTTCTTTTATCATTTTCTTTCTGTTTGAAATTTTATTTAGTCACAATGTAAGGGTAGGTCTGATCATGACAAATTCTCTTAGTTTTCCTTCACTTTATTTCCCCCTCTACCTGAAGATTCGTTTCACTGGATATAAAATTCCCAGTTGACACTTATTTTCTTTCAGCACTCAAAAACTGTTATGCCATTTCCTTTTGGTCTTCATGGTTTCCATTGAGAAATTCATTGTCCTAAGAATTGGTTTGAAATGCTATAACAAAATACCATAGAATTGGTGGCATAAAAACAACAGAAACTGATTTCACACAGTTCTGGAAGCTGGAAGTCAGGATCAGATGCTATCATGGTCAGGTTCTGGTTAGGGCTCTCTTTCAGTTTCATAAGGTATTAATCCCATTATTGAGAGCCCCACCTTCATCACCTAATTGTCTCCCAATACCCACCTTCCATACCATCACATTTAGGGTTAGAATTTCAACATACGAATTTAAGGAAGACATAAACAGTCAATTCCTAGCATTATTTATCGGTATTCTCCTATTAGTAGAGTGTTGTTTCTCTTTGGCTGCTCTCAAGATTTTTTTTTCTTACTGTAGTTTTGAAAAACGTAATGATTATACTTCTAGTATTTGTTCTGTTTCAGATTAGCTCTGCTTCTTGGATCTGTAGGTTTGTGTCTATCACCAAAATGTGAGACATTTTCAGACATTGTTTCTTCAAGTACTCTTTCAATCCTATTCCCTTTTTCCTCTTCTGGGATTTTGATGATATGAACACTGGACGTCTTGTTATTGTCTTACTGGTCCCTGAGCCTCTGCTCCATTTCTTTTTAGTCTGCATTATTTTTTTCCAGATAGGGTACATTTTATTTATTTGCTGTCAAGGTCACTTGATCTACTGTTGAACCCATTCAGGGTTAATAAAAAAGTTTTGTTATTATTATTATTACTATATTTTTTTAATTCTCTATTTTCCATTTGGTTCTTTTTTATGATGTCTGTTTATTTTCTGAAGTTTTTAAAATTTTGTATCTGTTTCAGGAGAATTTGTAATTGATTGATAAAGGATTTTTAAATTTTATTTTTAACTGACAAATCATAATTGTGTATGTATAGGGTACAATGTGATGTTTTGATGTATGTATACATTGTGGAATTATTAAATCAGACTAATCAGCTTATACATAACCTCAAATATTGATCATTTCTTGGTGGTGAGAACATTTAAAATTCTCTCTATTAGCTATTTTGAAATATACAACACATAGTCAACAAGTTTGTGATAGTCAACACCAAAACTCATGCCTCCTATCTGATTGAAACTTTATATCCTTTGATGAACATCTTCCCTTTCCCCATCCACTCCCACCCCAGCCTTCAGGAGCCATCATTCTACTCTCTACTTTTATGAGTTCAACTTTTTTGGATTCCACATACACGTATAAATGAGATAGAATTTTTTCTCCAACCTTGGCTTATTTCACTCAATATAATGTCTTTTATGTTCATCCATGTTATCACAAATGACAGAATTTTGGGGGTTTTTTTAAGCTGAATAGTATTCAATTGTGTATATATAAAACATTTTAAAAATCCATTCATTCATTGACGGACAGGTGAAGCATTTTTATAACTATTGCTTTACAGTCCTTGTCAGGTAATTCCAACATCTCAATACTGGCATCAGTTAATTTTGTTTTCTTATTCAAGTTGTGATTTTCTTGGTTCTTCGTATGATGAATGATTTTCAATTATATTATGGACTTTCTGTCTATTATGTTTAGAGATTCTAGGTCCTATTCAAATCATTTATTTTAGCAGTCAGTTTTCTTATTTAGGTATAGTACACAGGACTTGTGGGCCGTGCTTACAATAACTCTACATTTCAGAGACTTTGTAATGTTATTTTTTGTCTGCCTGTTTGTTTGCTTTTTTTCCACTGGTCCCTGCTGGTGCTGCCTGAGCCGATAAAAGGGCTTCCTCCTTTATGCCTGGAATGACCAGTGGATGAGAGGTGTGGTGGCGTTTCCCCTTACGGGTACTCCTGACTACCTTGATATCTCAAGACAAGGAAGGGGAATCTCGGGCTCATGGGATCAAAGAGGGGTCAGGACCAGGCTACTTATTATGAGTGGGCCTTCTTTTCAGTTCTGCCCACTTGTCCCATGTCTGTGGCTGGGGAATGAAAGTCTCATGCCTTCAGAGGCAAAGAGGATTTACCACCCAGCCACTTATTTTGACTGGGTCTTTCTTGCCCATCCCACCATATGCCCCAATGTCTCTGGGTGGAAGAAGAGAGTCTTGGCCCAGGTGAATCAAGTGGTCCTGTACTGTGCCACTTGCTGTAACTGCACAAAAATGCTTACTAATTATACTTCTAAATACAATATTACTGAAATAGCACTTAATAGTCCTAAAATGTTGGAGGCCATACTTCATTATTGAATGGCAACAAATGACGTGAAAATCCCCTATCTTTAATAAACAATCTGAATAAACAGGACATGTAAGAAAATGAATAATAACTATCCTTTTTTTTTTTGAGTTGGAGTCTCACTCTGTTGCCCAGGTTGGGGTACAGTGGCACACTCACAGCCACCCCAGTGTCAACCTGCTGGGCTTTGGCGATCCTTCTTCCTCGACCTTCCAAGTAGCCAGAACTGAAGGTGAGCACTACCACGCCCAGCTAATTTTTTTTTTTTTTTTTGTAGAGACAAAGTCTCACCAAGTTGCCCAGGCTGCTCTTGAACCCACGGACTTAGGCAGTGCACTTGCCTCAGCTTCCAAAAGTGCTGGGATTACAGGCTAAGCCACCAAGCCCAGCCAATTGCTGTCCTTTAAATGAGTGAGAGTGACTTCTAAAATTCATCAGTCCTTCTTTAGACACCACTACATTGAGCAATTTTATGCAATATTGCACCCTAAGCAAAATAAGACATATACCTTCCTGAGGCAATTATACTAATTCCAGTTTCAAAATACAGCCTATCGAGACGATATTCTTGGGCTCATTTCTATGTCTCCTGACCAGAAAAGTTTCTCTGAATGTGTAGAGTACCAGAATCCACAAGGCACAGTGCCCTCTCCTGAGTGTGACCCAGGTTCTTGGTGTTGCCTCTCTGCAACTGACACTTGCTATTGAGGACTAAGGGAGAGGACACAGTCAGAGTGGCTCCGATTTTCTTTTTTTGAGTTGAAGTCTCACTCCGTCGCCCAGACTGGAGTGCAGTGGCCGCTCCCGGCCACTGCAGCCTCGACCTGCTGGGCTCCCACGATCCTTCCGCCTCCGCCTTCCAAGTAGCCGGAATTACAGGCATGTGCTACCACGCCTGGCTGATTTTTTGATTTATTGTAGAGATGAGGTCTCGCTGCCCAGGCGGGTCTCGAACCTGTGGGCTCAGGCAATCCACTCACCTCAGCCTCCCGATGGCGCGGGATTACAGGCTGAGCCACCCAGCCCGACAATGTGGTTCCAATTTTTACAAGAGAAAATTAATTAATTAAATGCAGGTTACCAAAGAACAATACTTAGAATAATTAAAATGTACTTTTGTGTCTAGGTTCTATACAAAATACACAGCCTAAACTGGCTTACAGAAGGTGTCATTTTTGCTGAGGACTCACAATCAACTTTCTATGATTTGCACGATCTACACATCCCGTCATCAGATATGTTACTTGATATATTTTTAAGTTTCAACTTTCTTTGACGTTTTAATGTTAATTGGGGATTCTGCTTCCTCAGATAAGAGAGCTGTCATGGTGAAATTGTGCTTTTTCCATTTATTTGAAGGTAGGAATGTGTGTGAGCTGTAGGAACAGTGACTGAAGAAAAGGATGTTTAAAAAACACATCAAGATAGAATACAGTATCATACAAAAAATTTTGGAAAAGTAAAACGACACCAAAAGAGAATGTTAGTTTTGAATACATCTAAAAATTCCTTTATATACTTCCCTTCAAGAGATAGAGCTTAATCCCCTTCCCCTTGAATGTGGGTTGAATATAGTGGGTTGCATCTATCAAATAGACTGTGTCGAAGTAATGGTTTGACTTTCAAGATTAAGTCACAAAGAGGCTTGCAACTGTCTCTTCACTCTCTCTTGGTTCTGCTGTTCTGGAAGAAGCTAAACACCATGTTATAAGAATACTCAAGCAATTCTGTGTAGAGGTCCATGTGGCCAGGAACTGAGTCCTCTTTTTAAAAACCAGCAAGGAGCTGAAGCCTTCTGTCTACACTAATGTAAGTGAACCATTCTGGAAGTGGATCCTTCAGCCCCTGTGATGCTTTCAGATGGCAGTAACCCCAGGAAACAACTTGACTTGATCCTTAGCCAGAACCATCCAGCTAAGCTGCCTTTAAATTTTTGACTTGTAAAAATGTGAGAGAATGAATCCTTGTTAAGACTTCAAGTTTTTTGATAATTTGTTATACATCAATAGATAACTATTACAAATAATTTCCTTCATAGACTTTGACAAAAGATCACATCCTTTGATGTCCAGCAGTAAATATAGACTGACATATGATAAACTGTGGAAACATTCTGGAGAAACACAGAACTACTTGCTCCTAACAAACCAACTCCCCCTGCTCATATCTGCTCTCCAATACCTTCACTTCAATCTACTCTACTCTTGGATTTTTTTCTCACTGAGACTGGCAGATTAGGATAATAGGTCTGGTATGCTTTTGCTTTGGTAGACTTAAATGAGTCAAGTTCTCATATTCCATTTTTTGGTTTTGCAGTCAGGAGATTCTACAACAGAGACGTCTATCTCCAGAAATCAGATAACGAACTTTTAATTCACAAATAAGCTATTTTTTTTTTATTTCCATACTATTCTTGTTCTGACTTTAACGGGGAATTTTAATGTACCTGTGGTCTTCTTAAATGATTAATATCATATTAGAAATACATACAGAATGATCTGTATTTTAAAATGCTATGTTTAGATATATCAGCATATTCACCATTTAACACAAATATTTCAGTAAAACTATCTGGAGCAAGCAAACCTGCTGAGTTAACCGTTAAGTAGAAACTGTGAGGTAAGTAATGGCTTCCTAAAGCGGACAGTCTTGGGAGTGACATAATTCTGTCAATGGTCAGATTGTCTTCTCAGAAATCCTACTGTTATGTGCAAGGAACTCCCAAGCAGAATACCCTAAGAGTAATATTAAAAACTCTGGTCAATTCCAGTTTCTATATATTTTTTCCATCGAACCCTTCATATTCTTTTTTGTTTTTTCCAGAGTGACGAATGTATTGTAATGTGTTAGAGTAGATAGTTCTTAGAGGAAAAACAAACTCCATGTTTCCATTCTAAAATGACTACATATTTTCTCCACTAATAATTTCATTGATAGCATTTGACTTAGCAAACTAATGTGAATTTCATGATGATTCTTTTCTAAGAAAAATTATTTTAACCCCAAACTTGGGAGATTTTTTTAATTGAAAACTACATTTTACTAAAAGAGAATGAGAAGGTATAATTTTTTTCAAATGCCCAAGTTACTGGGAAAAGATTTTAAAAGTCACAAATTATGACTATATTTAATTAGCTTTACAAATGTTATAGTACTCTAAGTTGTGATCCAAACAAAAGAATAAAACATATGCATATCACCTTAGATATCTATCAGCATCACAGAACAACACATAGACTGCATTATGACAGAATTAATAATTCATAGCATTTCATTAGGAAAAGTTTCCTGAGAGGCGATTTGAATATTATGTCAGTATTAAATTGGAAAAAGGTACAACTAGAAACCTAAGTTTAAAGACACAGTGACAGTTAAAAATTGCTAAAATGAACTACTGTGGCATTTTAAAATTAAGATTAACAATTTTGCCATCACACAGAATCACCCTTGACACTTAAGGCTGATTTGCTTCCCTTGTGTTACTAAGTCATGACAATACCACCGCCTGTCTTATATGGAGTGAACATTTCAAAGGTCTGTCAACTGATCCTCAGGAATCCAAAAGGAAATAGCAAGTAGGTGTTACTTATCCACATGTGAGGTTTCCAGGAAGACCAGGGGGATTTGTACAGCTCAATATTTCTGGAAATTCACTTAATGCACTCTGTCCTTCTCCCCAGTGTCTACCCAGAAATGATTTAAGGATACAGGTTGCCTTGTCCTGATTTAGAACTAAGATCTTAATCACAATAAAACCCCTGCCTTGGCAGACCTTTCCTGGTATCTTCATGAAGACCTAGGCAATAACAGACACTCAATTCCTCACAATTCTCAGAGAACTGCCTTAATGGTTTTTCTGACCAGTCATTCTCTTTTTGGAATTTGCATTTAGACCCATTGGAGATAAAATCTTGTGCTTTGGGGAGCAGGTGTTAAGAGATTCAACAAAAGTAGGACTGACTGAGAGCCAGTCAGTCCTACACTGAGAACAGTGTAGGCTGAAGTCATCAATTTTATTGCAGTCCACTGTTTCTCTTGCTGCTAACAGCTGCTCAGAGGATACCGGGGAAGCTACCCTGCTGAGCAGATTTGAGTCAGAGGATGGAAAATCCACTTCATTTCCAGGCTGAGGGGTCCCACATTAAAAGACCATAAAGCTAAAGTCATTTAAATAGTAGCTCCAGGGGCACATTAACTTTGCCTTCTTAAAAAACGTCTGTTAATATAGTTCTCAAAGACAGGTTGCTTGTCATTTTACCATTCAACACGACATAGCAGGTTTTTACATTTGTTTTCCTGCCTTGGACATTTGTGTTTACTAATACACACACTATACACACACACACACACACACACACACACACACACACCACAGAAAGAGAGAGAGAGAGTTTGATTAAATGAAGAGGGAATGCATGCATCACTATTTTTATATGTGGATGCCACTGACAACATAAAGCTGACCCTGGCAATTTGAAACCTTTGCAAAATATTTAAAATGCTGAAATGGACATTTCATCATTTCTGTTGGGGGCAACACCCAATGTACATATTGCTACAAACTTCGCGAGGTTTTAAAACTCTGGATTGTTGATTTTGGAACATTTCTGCCCTGGAGGAAGGCCTTAGAAGAGCAAATTTGGAATATAAATTGGTCTTTGAGAATTCTGCTGAGTTAGATGGCTGGATGTGTGCTTCAGTCTTCCTAGAGAGGCCCAAAGTGATTCAAAGACTGACTGTTCCTGCTGCTGTCAGTTGGATGTTCCCTTGAGAGAGCCCTTGAGAGATGCAGTTTATGGGTGCCATACTGTAGCAGTAAACTACTTGGGAAAGGAGGAGAGAACGGGATTAAAATATGTCTGGCAGCTCAAGGATCTGGTTTGAATGCCAAGTAGCAGCTGAGACAACTGTGTTATAGCTTTACATTCCCAAAGGCGAAGGGATTTAAAAAAAAATCAGCCAGGTTCTTGTCTACTTTTTTGAGACTAGATAATGCAATGCTTCTCAACATCATTATTTTTGAGTTTTAAAAATAATATATAAGAGCATTTCATACCCAGGGCAAATTGAAGTATTGCATTTATAATCAATATGCCTGGCTAAATGGAATTATATAAACCTTGCTATGTAATAAGTAAGCAATTAATGTTATAACCAAATGATACCACCATGTATAAAATATCTGGATTGTTGTATTCAATTACTGTAATACTTTGTACAGTATAGACATTGGCATAGATCATATTTTACAGATTTTTTTATGACCACAATATAAAAACATCAGCATTATTTTATTTTAAGCAATGGTTTTTATTAAATTATTGAAATAATTGACATTAGATATTTAAATAGAAAACTGAAAGATCAACTAAACCCATCAGCTGCTTTAATATAGGATTAAATGGTAGTTATAAGCAATAGAATATTTAAAATAGCTTTCACTGACATTTTTAAATTTAGAAAAGATAAAGTTAGATACAATCCTTTTAAAAAATCAACTATTGATAGATTTAGAAATTTATGTGATAGTTGGAGATGGAATTTTTCCAACTTGTTTTTATTCTAAGTTGTTTTGTAGTTTTATTGTGACATGACTGATTTGTCTAAGTAAAATTTAGACAATTTGCATAGGTGGAATCTTAGTAATCTCTTTGTGAAGAAAATCAAGAAAGTTATTTTCATCCAGACTCTACTTCTCAGCTTTGAAACATCAGTGAGAACTTCCAGCAGATGCTATTTCACATTTAAGAGCACAAATCCGGTTTTGGCTAAAGTGAGAACGTCCTATTTGGGGACGCTTCTCGTGGAAAACCATCTGATGTGATATCTTTGGTGCAAACAAGGAGCTACAAAAGTGTGCCACTGACAGGGCCAGGGGTTGAGTTATGAAGCCTAGAGTGAGTCAGCATTCATTCAGTTCCTCTGGCCATCTGTCCTTGTCCGTCCTTCCCTTTATATCGGCCAGTGTCTGAGTCCTGGCAGAAAGGCAGCAGCTGTTGGACCGTCTTCCTGAAGACACTGAAGCCTCAAGCCTGAAACTTCACAGAAAAGGAAATACTAATCTGTAAACATCATCACCCTTCAATCACTTTGTGCCTGAGTCATGGGGAAAACCCAAAGTGATTTGTAAACACACTAGCATGCAAAAGTGTTCCCTACTTCACACCTTTTGTTCCATCTATAGGGAAAGCAGGGTCCAGATGCTTATGTAATTCTCACCTTAACCCCACACATTTTGAAAATCACAAAGGGCAAGGGTGGAAAGAAAAAATACTTGGGTAGGTCTGATTCTTACCATATGTACCAGATTTCTCGTAATTTTCATCAAGCATTAAAATATTCCAAAATTTTCAACATTTTGGTCTCAAAAAGTGAGTCTTCCATATTGACTCTCATACCTGGAAAGACATGTGTTTTTCATTCCATGTCTTATTCATTTGGAAAATACAGTCAAAAGAAGTTTGGTAGAAAATCCATGAACCTGGAGCATACCGTGAACATCCTCTTATTGTCAAATTTGCACAATCATTTAGACTCACATGGCACAAGCATATTATTTTACACACAGTAGGTGCTTAGTCCGTGCTGGTTTCATTTGATTTAACTCAATGATAAATGTTACATGGTTAATGATAGATTACTTGATCGTTGTTATTCTACATCTCTCAAGAATATGTCACTGAATTTTTAAACTAAAAATTCATGAATTTTACAAGGAATGACAGTATGTTAGATGTCTCCCAAAGATGATCTTCAACCCTCAAAACAACACCATAATATAGATATTACTCTCTTTGCTGCTAACGCATGAATAGAGGAATGATTGTCATTATTAGGAATATTGTATCTCTTTTCTTCCTGGGAAGCATTGTTGATTCCTCACCAAGTCCACCTGATAGAGTCTGAGTATTTCACTGTCTTTGAAAAATACTCCAGAGTTTTCAAGGCTGGCTCATTTTCCATAAATAAGAAAATGTAATTTTCCAAGCCCCTGTTTTGTTCGCTATGTGGCTCTATAAAGTAGAAAAACTGCAGCTTGTGCCTGCAAATTTCATTCGGATGCTAACTTCTCCATAACAATAAATATAGCTCAGTGAGGCCCAACATGGAAGTCACCCTTGGTGAGTATCTAAGTTATCTATCATGGAAATACTGAAGTTTCCCTTCAGAGGATGCTCTTTCCAGTAAGGATTATGATTCTTATTCTCAAGCATGTTATATTTTTAATAAGCTTATTGAAGCCATAATGTATTCACTTTTTAAAAAGCATGTTATCATTTTCAGAAGGCACCTAAATTACTCACTAGATTACAACCTTCGAAATCTTCCCTGAGCGTTTTGATAATATATTTTGAAATTCTCATTCAATCTTACCTTTACAATAATATTTCTGTCAAGTGGGATTTCTTGGCTGTAAAACATGATTTTTTAAATATTTATTTTATAATTTGTTTGGATTAAGACACTGTAAACCTTTTACTGAAGTTACATAATGGATTGAAAAAAGATAATTTCTCAAAGTGCCTCACAAAACTAGAGCGTGTCTGAAAGCTGAGAGACCAAGATCTATAAAATCTAATTGATAAGGATAAAATGGATATCATATTAAGAAAAGATTATCGGATTTACTGGTAGCATCTGTGAAACTTTTTTTTATCTGAAAAAAGCTTCACAACTCTTCTTAGGAAAATGTATATTGTCATTGTTATTTTCACAGTTTTAATGTATTCCCTAAAGCCTTATTAATGTAATCTAGAATTAATCAAATGCATGTAGTAAGAATGAGGAGAATGGCAGTAAGATGGCTTGACCTTGTCCCTATAATTGTAGCCCACTTGAAGTGACTCATGAGAAAAATGATGACCTTCAATGGCAATTAGACTATATGAAAGTCTCAAAATGACAAGCATCTCATTCTGCTTAAAGCTACCCAAAAGAAGTAGGCCGAAGAAAATGTCAAATAATAACTACATGATGAATGTGTCTTACTTTTTGTCCAGCCATTGCATACTGCTAAGTATTTAAATAGAGTATATAGATATGTGTTGTGTGTGTGTGTATCAAATTTAGAGAAATCTACCCAAAATATTTTGATTAAATGTTTAAAATTGTGATTTATTAGCATATGGTTATATAATTTACTAGTATTTCATTACATTTTTAACCTACTTGCTTCCTTAGAAATAACCCAAAGAGAACTGTGAAAAAAAATCCCTTTGCAAATGATCAAATAAAATAAAATTGCTAATTCTGACAATTTATTTTTCTCCTAATGCTACTATATCACATAGAAAACTGTAATAAAAATTTTTCATTTTTATATTGAAAAAGAAATACACAAGTTAAATATTTCCCTTTCGATCAAAGTGCCATGAACTTGAAAGGATTTGCAAAGTGGAAACAGGTGTAGTCAACTGTTGGAGTATTTTTTAAATTGTTTGACACGTTATAATAGTGTGATCCAAAACTGAAACTTGACATTACTCTAAGCATTGGAAGATCATAAATCACTTTAGACAGCACACTGTGGTCTTAGTCCTTTCACACTGAAAGTATTTCATAACTGTGGTATTATTACACATTAGGAAATAAAAAACAATGAAAAGTTTAAATAATAAGATGAAAAAGCAACTTATTTTTATGTTTTATGAATTATATATAATTCAATATTGTTTGTAAACCAATTAAAGATATTTTTCTGATTTGGTATATTTAGATATTTATTTTATTAAAGCTGAACAATTCTTAATGATAATTCAGAGTGGACTTCATACACATTCACATTTTATAGTTGATTTAATTGATATTTAAAATTAGAAGAAATTAAAACTTTGGATAAAACAGAAACTTTTCTATTAAATTTGTTTTTGTTAGTAAAAAAAAAGACAATTTCACACAAGTACTAAGAATTTCTTTTGGAATTTTTTTTTCCAAGGATCCTCATTTTTTCCCATAGGAACAGGCTGATAACATCTTTATTTATTACCTTTATTTCTAACATCATGATAGGTATAAAATAATGCTGGTCAGGAAAATAGCACACAGGAGTCTAGTTTCTTCCCCTTCTCTCCACACTGATGCTCTAGCTCAAAGTACCTTTCAAAAATTAGCAGTCACGCTAAATGCTTAAGATTGTTTCATAATGCTTCATAATGGCTCAGAAACAACTTGGATTGACTTTCATCATCAGTAACAAGAATAAATCAAAGTCATTGCTTTGCTAAGCCATGGTCTGACCATGTGGCTCCTTGAGCCATGGTCACCATGTTTCCTAGCCTTGGTCCCCTTCCCTACCTTGGGGAGATGAATCTCCAATCTTTCTCTCTAATATACTTTCTAAATAAACTATATATTTTCCAATCTAAAAAAGAGAATAAATTAAGCCCATTTATTTCCATCAAAATAGATATTTCAACATAAGCCAAAAATATTTAATCATTAAAGACATGTAGTTAAGCAATTTGCTTTAGGTTAACCTAAATGTGTATCTAAAAACATTACTCAAGACATACACATTTTATCAACTTCTCAAAGAAATAGAGCAAGTCATTTTATTATTATTTTATTTTTTTGTCAATGTTCACCCATTTGGTCTTCCCCCCCCCACCCATCTTGGGTCCCAAGTGATTTACTGCTGGATATTTGTTCAATTCCCTCATTCTTTGTAATTTCTAGATCCGCTTCAGGTAAGTAAACATATTATGCTAAGAATAAAACTCATCAACAAGAGTATTAACATAATAAACATTTGTATACCTAACCTTGAATTGTACCCCATATATTTAAAACAAAAAAATTTTTTAGGAAAGAATAAAACTCAGGCATGTAGCTATTTTTAACATCAGACTATACCTTTCCCACGCTCAATGACACCAACAATATATGCTGTGACTTGATTTTTTTTCTATTTTCTAAAGAATTCCTTCCTGTTATTAATTTTTCAAGATCTGAACACATCTCATGGATTGAAGGCATCCAAACAGTCTCTAGCAGGAAAATATATATCACACAATCCTTTAAAAATGCATACAATAACAGCTGGGATGTATAACAACAAATGAAGGGAAAGATGAAGGAAATATGCAAATCACAAGCTTCAAAAAACACATAAATCTTGATGAAGTCTTATCATAACTCAGACAGAATGTTATCCTTTCAAAATCTGCCAGATCACGTCAGACATTATACCCAGTTTTAAAATTCAGGTGCTTTGAAGTAGTTATCTTTGAAGGCCTCTAAGCACTGGAGTGTGGTCATTCCTCAGATCACAGCAATTGATGCCTTAGTTCTGTGTTGTCCTGTTATTTTTGTATGTTAGTTACTGTTTCGTCTTCAGTTTAATAAAAAAGTACATAAGATTGTTCTCCAGGATAAATCATATGAAAACTTTAAACTCTTTTGCATAAAAAAAATGTTAAATGTATAAATGGTAGCTTTTTTCTTTCAAGTTACTGTCTCCTTCAAACTCACTCCATCTACTTGGTTTTTGTTGCTTGCAGGTAAACTTTTGCTCAAAACGTACAGACTTTCTGGTCTCATATTCACGTCTGTGTTCTTTCACTCAAAATTCGGTTCATATGTCTACTAGGTATCAAGCACTATTCTAGTTAGATACATCCATGAACAAAGCTCAAAAGATTCTGAAGAAACATATATTCTAGTTGGGGAAAGGCTTTAAAAGTAAAGAGTTCTATGGAAAAAATAATAATAATCGAGCATGGTAAAGGAGGTCAGAAGGCCTAGGTTGAGGGTAAGAGGCAGTGGCGGAGGTTGAAAGGGGTAAGCAGAATTTAGTATTAATGATGGAGATCCAGAATAAGCTTCATTGAAATGCTGAGATTAGACAAGGAGGTGAGTCTAGCCAAATTGATCTCTGAGAAGAACATTTCAAAGTCGATAGAGCAAGACCTTAAAACAGGACTATGTCTGATATGCTCACACAACACCAAGGAAACCCGTGGGCTGAAGCTTACCGAGCCTGTGTAAAATGGTAGAAGGAGCCAGTTGGGGAAGGGGCAAGGGGGAGAGCCTGAAAGACCATGTTGGCCATTTTCCGGACTGGGATTCTCTGCTGAGTGAAAAGAAGGTGTGACATAATATGACTTATGTTTAAGAAGAATAACTAGGCAACCAAACAAGCGATTGTGGTGGTTCGGAAAACAGAAGTAATGGCGAGAATATGTTTTGAAGAGAGTCTTCATCATTTCCTCACAGACTTGACATAGAACGTGAAAGAAAGAAAAAAAGACACATATTGCTCCAAGAGTTCAGCTTGAACAACTAGAAGAAGGGGAGTAAAGCGGGTTTTCGGGAAACAAGAAGGAAGTAAAGGAGCAGATCAAGGACAGAAGATTTGAAATTTTAAAAAGTTTTAAACACAGTGCTTTGTGGATGACTATTCGACAGCCAAATGGAGATGTTAAGTGGACAATTGACTATATGAATCTATAGTTTGAGAGCACAATCTAACTAGGAAAGTTATTAAAAAATTTAGAGTCATGAACCATATAAATATTATTTAAAGTTATGAGACTGAATGAGATAACCTAGTCTAAAGCAAAAAAAAAAAAAAAATCTAAGCATTGGTCTTTGCCAGTGTTTTAATGGGTCAGATAAAAGAGAAGGAACTAGCAAAGGCAACCAAGAATAAGCAACCAGCAAGGAAGGAAGAAAATCAATCAAATGCAGAGTCCTGGAGATAAAATTTAAAAAGATAAAGAGGAGAGAGACAACAACTATATTAAATGCTGCTGATAGATTCAGTACTACCAGTCAAAATGTTCACATGCTGTTAGAATTAAGGTAGAAGGCGAACGTTAAGTTTTGTTCTGAAAATTGGAGATCAAATTAAAATGTTTAAATGAAATGTCTTCAGAAATTATAAAATTATTATCAGCCTGAGCAACATAATAGGATACCATCTCTACAAAAAAATTGAAAACATTAGACAGGCTGGTGTCACGCACCTGTAGTCCCAGTTACTTGGGAGTCTGAGGTGAGAACATCACTTGAGTCCAGGAGTTTGGAGCTGCAATGAGCTATGACCATACCACTGCAAACAAAAAAGTTGCTTATAGCATTACTCTGCTGTCTTCTGAAGCTCTGATTTTGATAAAGATATTGTCATTCCATATATGTGACAGTATCCGAATTGGATTTCAGCAGCCAAACTTTCCATGATATTGGTGACTACTGAATCTGAATTTACCATCTTTACCAGCCTCCAAAGGCTTTTCGCTCTTGAATAGAAGAACCTTGGAATAAGAATAATCTTTAGCTCATTTTTCATCCTCTGAAACCTTAGAGGTTGTTCCAACATATGTTCAATAGCATATTTATGGCTGTGACTGAAGCCAGAAAACTGATTGCATTTAATCCTCTCATTATTACCTTTGGGAATAGTACACAAGTACATACTTTGAATTTTTTTCCTAGTACTGAAATGAAAGAGACCATAACAAAACTTTGACACAATAAAGGATGTCTGCCAAATGCCAATCATTTTCCAAAGGGGTCTTTTGGGGAAATTACTGATGAAAACCCTTCCTAAGTGCTTTCTAAATATTAATACCATTTTGGAGCATGAATTCATACTTGGCACACAACCTTCACTGATTCTCTCTAAACTTAAACCCAGGGTATCCAGACAATATCTCGCCATATCAGCAAATATTACATAAATAAATTTTACAAGAGTCCCTCTAGGTTTCTTTTTTAAAGATTTCTCAATTAATCCTAATCACCTAAAAGTCTCCTTCAAAAAAAGCAAACTTTTTTAAAATGATGAATTTTATCATAAATCAGTTTAACTTTCAGCAAAAGAAAGATTATTTCTTCATAAAAGTCATGGGTATAACAAAGAAGAATGCTTACATTTTAATAAGAAGACTTAATTCACTTATTAAGTATATAGTGCAATCGGGCGTTGTCTAAAATACTTGGTATACACATCTCAATCAACTGTCAAGCAATCCTTTGATTTAGATATGATTATTATGCTCATTTTATAGATAAGTAATCATCTTGCCCAAATCAAAGTTAACAGGGTAAGTCAATACTGCTCTTTGGAAAGCCACTGTGATATTTGTAGTTCAGGAACATGAGAGGCAGTCCTGAACTTGACATTTAATGTTTATATCATCTTGAGAGAGTCACTTGGTCCCTCAAAAGTCTTAATTCCTTCATCTGCAAAAATCACAATATTATCTTTATTTTTAAGTGCATGATAGTTGAAAAAATGCATAATGTAAAACTATAAAAATAATAATAAAACCCAAACTCTACTGAAGTGCATAAAGTAAAGCTTTAAATTCTTTATTCTGGTAGACATTGCCGGTTGTATTAACTAGATTCCTCCAAAGAAATGAAAACAATAGGATATGTACATCTAGATAAATTTAGCTCAAGGAATTGGCTCATGAAATCATGGGAACTGGAGAGTACAAAATCTTACAGGGCAGACCAGTAGTACAGAGACCCCCAGGGGAGTTGATATCGCAGTCTTGAGTCCTAGGGCAGTCCAGAGGGAGAAGTTCTTCTTTTTGGGGGGACTTCAGTTTTCACTGTTAAGGTCTCCGATTGATTGGATGAGGCACAATCAGATATTAGAGAGGGTCATCTGGATTGCTCAAAGTCTGCTAAGTTAAATGTTAACCATATCTTTAAAATACCTTCACAGCAACATCTAGACTTGTGTTTGACCGAATGACTGGGCACTATAGCCTAGCCAAGTTAACACATAAAATTAAGCATCAGAGCCTAACCCTTCTCAATTTGGTAAACATACACAACTTAACCCATACTTAATTGTAAAATAAAGACAATAATGCAGTCATATTTTTGCTCAATATGGTACAACTATCTTGGATTCAACCTAAAACACACTAACACTTTCCCAGAAGAATGTGCAGATTCCTTAGGTGATGGTCACTCTTCTCCTTGATATCCTATAATGTAAATACTATGATATAAACTTAGTATATCTCGTGCTATATGATAAGAGAGGGAACAGAACAAAATATTTGCCCCCCCACACACACACACACTTTTAAAAATAAGGGAAAATAGCACGCGCCTGTAGTCCCAGCTACTCAAAAGGCTCAGGCGGAAGGATTGCCGGAGCCCAGTAGGTCGAGGCTACAGTGGCCGCTCTGGGTGACAGAGTGAGACTCCAACTGAAAAAAATAAAAAATAAGGGAAAAAAACGCTCTTGACAATCCTCATTCCTGTAACTGGTCACATGATCATTGCTGGTATTTATGACTACATTTTCCTACTATCCATTTTGTGTTTTCTTTGCTCTCGGCAGGCACCTCAGAGGGTTGTGGCTCATTACCTGAGAGGGTAACCAAATACTTCTTCCAAAAAGTTTTGGGCCATCATTTGTCCTACCTGAATTGAATTAGAGTTTTCTGTCAACTTGAATCACTGAACATGGTAGTCCTAAAAGACATCTGAAGAGATCTTTTATGTTCCAGACATGCTTTCTTACCTCCATTGAGGGTAGCAGTTCAATTTCCCCTTTGTTATCAGGCTCAATCACACAACCAGTACAGTATTTACTTTGTTAGTTGTTTTGCAGGGATGTTCCAGAAAGGGACCTTAGTGCTGGAGCTCTCCCCTGTTGAGTGGTGCCTGAATATCACGCTTCTGTGAAACAGATTCAGAGGCAAGAGGAACCAAAGGTAGCCAAGTAACAGTTTTAACTTCCAGTTCAATGGAATTATTGCTTTGTCTCCCAGTGAAATCATTACTCACATTAGAATTTATAGACTTATAGACCAGCCAAGCATAATATCATGGGGACGGGAAGCAAAAAATTTGCTGGTGGGTCACTAGAGGTAATGGTACCATTCATATCTACTTCTTGATTCCTGGATCCTTGGATTTGACTATTGGAGAAACAGCACCCTGTACTGGGTGCTGATTTAAAATATGTACAACCTACTGGAGAATCTTTTGACAGCCCAGCAAGGTATAGCCATCGAGCTAGCTAGACTATACCTTTGTCTTCAAAAGACCATTCCAGGTTTTATCAAGCTGGCTGCTTTAGAATAGCAAAAAAACATGGTTAGAACAGTGAATTCCATGAGCACAGGTCCATTGATTCATGGCATTTGCTAAGAATTGAATTCCTTGATCAGAAGAAATGTTGTGTGGAACACCATGGGAGGGATAAGGCATTGTGAAAGTTCTCAGATGGCAGTTTTAGCAGAAGCATCACCTAAAGTGAAGGCAAATCTGTATCCAGAGAAACTGCCTATTCCAGTAAGAATGAAATGTTGACCCTTCCCTGACAGAAGCAGTTCAATGTAATCACTATGCAGCCAGCTGATAAATCTAGGGAATGTCACCATATCAGAAACTCAGTGGTGGTCTTTGCTGCTGGCATATTGGGCACTCGGCAGTGGCTTCAGCCAGGTCACTTTGGTGAGTGGAAGTCCATGTGATAGCCACCATTTCTGCCACCATGGTCAATTTGTTCATGAGCTCATTTTGCAAGGATAAAGTGGCCAGCGTACCACTTCTGCTGAGGTTCCCCTTTGATGAGCATTCGCGTAGGACACAAATATCTTCATGTTTTTCTCCCATTCAGAGAGGTATATCCATCCACATATCTCTTCCCCAGTCCTTCTCGTCATCAATTTTTCAGTCATGTTCCTTCAAAAGCCCTAACCACTCAGCAAAATGATCGAATCCCTATACAATCACATATGCGCCCATTCCTCCTTCCAAAAAAGATAAACAGTCAGGCACACTGCTCAAGTCTCTGCCCAGTGGGAAGCTTGTTCTTCATCGTTGTTTTGCAGGGATGTTCCAGAAAGGGACCTTAGTGCTGGAGCTCTCCCCTGTTGAGTGGTACCTGAATATCATGCATCTGTGAAACAGGTCTTAGTATTCTCTTCCTGTGTCAACTGATCGTAGGGAACTCCCTAGGAGGCTACAGGTGAAGGCTGGGAGAGAGGAGGCAATAACAGCAGTGGGAACCCTGAGCATTTGGGCCATTTCTGCATATAACTTACTATCCCTTTGGGGCCTGCCTGAGCCCAATCCCATATACATTACCTACATTTGATGATGGAATCTGCTGTACACACTCACCTTTTTGTCTGGGTGCACCCGGTTTATGAGGGGCAGCTCAGTTTTCATGGTAACTTGATGGTCCGTGGTTAAGCAATCAGTCTCCACTAAAGCACAGTAGCAAACCAAAAGCCATTTCTCAAAAGGAGAGCAGTTATCCACAGAGGATAGCAGGGCTTTGCTCCAAAATCTGAAGGGTCTGCACTGTGATTACTTACAGGGGCCTGCCAAAGGCTTTAAACAAAATTCTTACCTACCACTGGCACTTCAAACACAATTTGATCTGCTGGGCAATATGGTCCAAGTGACAGAGCAGCTAGCATGCCATCCTGGACCCGTGGCAGAAAACCTGCTCTTGTTCTTGGACCTACACGAAACTAGCAGCTTTTTGGTTGCTTCGTAAACAGGCTGGAGTAGCACAATCAGGTGAGGGTACATTTCCTCCAAGATCCAAAGAGGCCTACTAGGCATTATACCTTTTTCCTGGTTGTAGCAGGAGCCAGACACATCAAGTTGTCCTTCACCTTAGAAGGGATAGCTTTACTTGCCCTGCGCCAATGGACCCTTCTAAATTTCCCTGTGGTAGAATTCCACTGAATTTCAGTTGGATTTACTTCCCACTCTCTGACACTTAAATATAGAATAGTCGCTACTTCTTACTTGCTTGGTCCAATCAGTATGACATCATTAATGTAAGAGATCAGTATGCTGTCTTGTGGAGGGAAAAGCAGCCAAGTTCCCTAAAAACTAAATTATGACTTAGGACTGGACAGCACATATGAACCTGAGATAGAACAATAAAGGTGTGTTATTGACCTGGCCAACTGAAAACAAACTACTTCTGGTGTTTCTTACTAACAGAGATGGAGAAAAAAACATTCACCAAATTAATAGCTGCATATCAGGTATCGGGGGTCTGTTAATTTTGTCCAAACAATGAAATACATCCAGTACAATCGCTGCAACTGGAGTCACTGACTTCTTAAGCTTACAATAATCCACTTTCATTCTCCAAAACCAATCTATTTCTTCTTCAGGCCACATTGGCAAGTTGAGTGGAGATACATGGGAATCGCTAAGTCTGAATCTTTCAGGTTCTTAATGGTGGCGCTCATTTCTACAGTATCGCTTTTGATTTACTATTTTTCTAGAAAGAGGCAGTTCTAGTGGCCTTTGGTTGACCTTTCCCACCATATTAGACCTCACCCCCTAGATCAAGAAACCAGTGTGTGGATTTTGCAAGTTGTTGGGTATGTCCATTCTAATTATGCATTCTGGACTAGGGAAATAACTACAGGATAGATGTGGATACCCACTGGACCCACTGAGAAATGGACATGAGCCAAAACATAACCTTCAGAAACCCGACTCTGACTGGTAGATTACCAAGGCAAAGTCTCTTGGAAATGATGTCAATTTAGAACCAGTGGCCAGTGATCCCTGAAAATTCTTTTATTTGCCCCAATGCACAGTCATCCTGATAAAAGATGACTGTGCATTGGGGCAAATATATAGTTTGATTCTTCCACAAGGTTACCCAGCCTTCTTAGAGGATTCTGGGTCTATAACTGACTTAAGACTGGGAATTGATTGAGCAGTCATGGCGGTCTACTTTTATAATTCAAATTAGACTTTCATTCACTTGACTCTACTGCTTACACAGTCCAAGCTAGAATTTAGTAGACTTCCAATCTGTTTTACTTCTAGAAACACCACAACCAACTAGTCAATGTCAGAGATCCCTGTTCTGATTACTGCTGACTCTGTTGTCCATTACAAAAACCACACTCACCTTGCCTTTGTTCATTAAGTGCCGCCATTTTGTGATACAATAACTTCTGTTGTATTTAAATTTTCTTGTTTAGTGGCAGCAGTTCCTGCTATAATTTCTGATATACAAAGAAGAGTGAACACAGAGCTCTTCACTGAAGTTGAAGCTCCCCTCACAAATTTGTTTCTCACAGTTGTGGCAGTAAGTATGTCCTCTGGACTCTCCTGAGATGGTTAAGGTGGTCTTGCATGATAGAGTCACTCTTACATTCCAATCTCCCTCAGCCTTCGTTCCCTTTCTCTGCTGCATATGAAGGCAGTTTAGGCATTTCAACTCATTAAATGAGGTCACCTTTTGGTTCCTGTTTCAGTCAACCAACCAACACACTGTTGGAGGCTTTTCTAACCTCCAAAGCTGCAACATTAAATCCAGGCTCTCTACTTAGTAGGCTCATATGAGATCTAATTTGAAGATCTTTCTACCAATATCCGCACCTTCATAATTATTCCAACACCCATTCTCCAAATTCCTAACTGTATAAATCAAGAAAAACATGTAGTTTTGTTTGACATGCAGTACACCTCCTCATGATCACACTTTGTGATTGTCTTAGTCCATCTGGGTTGCCACAACAAAATATTGTAGACTGGACAGTTTATAAACAACTAAAATTTATTTCCCACAGTTCTGGAGACTGCAAAGTCCAAGATGAAGACACCAGCAGATTCAGTGTCTGGTGAAGGTCTGCTTGCAGGTGTACACGACGGTTCCTTCTCACCTCAACCTCACATGGTAGAGGGGGCAGGGCAGATGTGGAGTCTGAGATAAGGGCATTAATCTAATTCAGGAGTGCTCCATCCCATGACTTAATCACCTCCCAAAGATCCTAACTTCAAACTCTCTCACACCAGAGTGTGTCTTGAGGTCAATCGGCAGTGTCTTGCAACGGCCCTCAGAGGAGGCCGTTACAGTTTTCTCAGGTAAATCATTGTCAGTCTCCTTTGGTGGGGGAACGACTGCTTCTGCTGGTAAAGAAGACCCCAGCAGAATTCAGAAGTTCATGGTCCTCATTCCCATCAATATCTTCTCATATGACCACATTTTAGTTTTTAGTTTCCCAATCAATGCCCTCACTTTTTCAGCAGAAACTCTGTGAAGTTGGGGATTAAATTTGTGTTACAATCCAGGCCACTAACAGGATGAGAGTCTGGGCTAATTTTCAATGTTTTCTGCTTTGTGACTACAGATGATAAGGGTTTTTGTTTTGTTTTGTTTTGTTTTTTGAGTTGGAGTCTCACTCTGTTGCCCAAACTGGAGTGCAGTGGCTGCTCCCAGCCATCGCAGCCTTGACCTGCTGGGCTCTGACGATCCTTCCGCCTCAGCCTCCCAAGTGGCTGGAACTACAGGCGCGTGCTACCATACCCGGCTGATTTTTGATTTATTGTAGAGATGAGGTCTCGCCAAGTTGCCCAGGCGGGTCTTGAACCCGCGGGCTCAGGCAATCCACTCACCTCAGCCTCCCAAGGCACAGAATTACAGGCTGAGCCACCAAGCCCGGCTAGATGATAAGGTTTTATTTCAAGGCAGACATAGATTCAGGTCTTTTATGCAGGACTTGAGTTAGAATTTAACCACTTGAGTTCATTGTTTTCTTTCTCCACTCTCCCCAGCGCAATTAGGAGAAATGAACTGTGTTATATTTGTTAGGTTTGACAGAAATGTTCTAAGGTATTAAATGCACTCACTCAAAAATTTGCCTTGCATAAGTATTTTATTAGAAATGTCTAATGATGGCTAGGTGCAGTAGTTCATACCTGTAATCTCACTGTGCTGGGAGGCCAAGGTGTGAGGATTACCTGAGCTCAGGAGTTCAAAACCAGCCTGACTAATATGGCAAAACCTTCTCTCTACAATAAATTAAAAAATTAACTGGGCATGGTTGTGCGCCTCTGTAGTTCCAGCTTATTGGAAGGCTAAGGTGGATGGATCACCTGAGCCCAGCAAGTTGAGGCTGTAGTAGCTGTGACCATGCTACTGCACTCCAGCCTGGGCAACAGAGTAAGATTCCAACTCACAAAAAGAAGAGGAGCGAAGAGGAGGGGAGAAGAGAGGAGAGGAGAGGAGAGGAGAGGAGAGGAGAGGAGAGGAGAGGAGAGGAGAGGAGAAGAGAAGAGAAGAGAAGAGAGGAGAGGAGAGGAGAGGAGAAGAGAAGAGAAGAGAAAAAAGAAACATCCAATGATGATAGTTTTCATATCTCTGTTGACACATCATAACACAGGCCATCAGAGTTCTCTTTGCTACCAGAAAGAATCCCTTTAAATCTAATCAGATTAGATAACTGATTCCAAAAATCCTAGCACCGATTCAGAAGACTCATCTTTAATATTTGATTCTGTCATTTCCAGGTGTCGTGGAGCAGAGCGGCCCGCGGCCTGCACAGCAACATACCCACGTTTTATTGTGACTACTGTGATACATACTCACCTGTGACTCTCCATCCATGAGGAACCCACACTGCAGTGGTAGGAAACACAAAGAGAATATGAAAGACTACTATCAGAAATGGATGGAAGAGCAGGTTCAGAGCCTGAGTGACAAAATAGCTGCTGCATTTCAACAAGGAAATATACCTCCTGTTCCATTCTCTGCTCTGCTTCCTGCAAGGACAATGATCCCACCTCCCCCTAGTCTTCCAGGTCCTCCTCACCCTGGTATGATACCAGCACCCCATATAGGGGGCCCTCCCACGATGCCAGTGATGGGCCCTCCTCCTCCTGGGATGGTGCCAGTGGGACCTGCTCCTGGAATGAGGCCACCCATGGGAGGCCACATGCCACTGACGCCTGGGCTCCCAGTGATGCGACCTCCCGCTCATCCCATGGTGGTGCCCACTCGGCCTGCAATGACTCGACCAGACAGATAAGGATAGGGGGAGGATTCTTTATCAGATTTATAGTACTTGTTCTACTTCCCCAGGAGGTCATGGTGCTGTGACTCTGAGTGTTTTCTTAAGAGCATGTAAGAAAGCCTTGTTCCCACTTCATCAGAGAATACTTTTGGAGAGGAAAAGTGGAACCAAAAAAGTACTGTTTTCATGTGTATTGTGAAATGTAAAAATAAAATTATCAACTCTTTTAGTTAAAAATATATATATTTGGTTCTTCTAAAGCCAATCCCAGTACCAAAATTTGTATTACTCAGGATTCTCCAGAGAGAGCCATTAGGATGTATCCAAAATCTGTGGGGTAGGCCAAAAGAATGGAGACCCTGGGAAGAGTTGATTTTGCAGTCTTGAGTACTAAGGTATTCCAGAGGCAGAATTTTTCTTCTTTGGGGAACCTCAATCTTTTCTCTCTCCTAAGGCCTTTGACTGATTGGAAGCGGCCCACTCATATTATGAAGAGTAATCTACATTATTCAGATTTTACTGAGTTAAATGTTAATCCCTCTAAAAAATACCTCCATAGTAACATCTAGAATAGTGTTTGGCCAAGTGACTGGGCACCACAGTCTAGCCAAGCTGACACATACAGTTAACCATTTGCACTATTCAGTATTTACTGTTCCACTCTCATCTTTCTTTTTTATCTAACCAACAGAATCTAGACTTTGTAAACAGCAGGCAAAACTCAACTAAAATAATTCTATTTCCCAGCCTCTCTTCTACTTATGGCTAATGAGATTTCAGCAGAAATCTCTGAGTCCAAATTCCAGGAGAGAGCCTTAAAAGCATGCAGAATCAGTTAACACAAGATTTTGTCATTCTCTTTGTACCTTCTTCATGCCAGAGGAGCAGAAGCTATGAGTGTGGGGGTGGAAAGAAGAAGGAAAATCTGTCTTCTGAAACACAAAATGACAACATTGAGAATTAATGCCTCATCCAGAGTATGGCAGAGCAGAAAAACAGAAGGCATGTGGGTCCTTGAGGTCAGAGTGTAATTCTAGACTATCAATGTCTCATCATCTTCAATATGAGAAAAATCATATCTCTATTTGATCAGCCTCTCTAATAAATCTCCTAAGGCAGCCAACCTATGCTAGACACTTGACTGTTCATCAGCAGCCCTCATAGTTTATTTTTCAATATTAATCAGAGGACAGCTTTCTCTTCTTTTTGAAGGAATTCATAATTCCTTACAACTGGTGTTTTCTTGTATCTAGAGATATATTGTAGCTTAGATGCAGATAATGTTAATATTTTCTTTAAATGGTTGTGAAGATCAGTTATAAAAATGCAAAATTGTCTTTGCAAGAGAAATTCCTTGTAAAAAGTTCTGAATAGTTTTAAGTATCTATAAATGAAACAGAAAGCAATTGAGGTTAGTTCAATGTCCCCCACTATATGAACCTGAACTAGAACTGGGGCTCAGATTCTCTGAAACTCATCTCAGCGCTATTCCCATTTGCAACACTAATTTGCTGAAACTTAAGGCTCGTCAAAATCTTCTTATTTCTTAGATAAATGATGACCAGATAGCCAGATCACAAGGACAAGGGAACAAGAGGGGAGAGGCAGACAAAAAGATTGAAGGAATTATTAATATAGCATTTCCTCAAACAAAATTTTATTTACTCTCAGAGATAGAAAAGACCTTTTTCCCATGCAAAAAATTTTCTTAAAGAATTCTTTTTAAACCAAAAGGTAAAATTATATTTGAAATCATGAGGTCTTTATTTTGTGGGGGTAGGAGGGTTAGTTTATTTTGCTTTGGTCTCGTAAGTGTGTGTGGGTGTGTGCTTGTGTTGCCATGAATATATGCTGCTGTTAGTGCCCAAGATATATCACTTTGTGTGAGATATTAAACTGAGTGCCATGGGAAGTTTGGCTCTTAGATTCTTGGAAGTGTATAGGGTTCTGGAATATTAGAAGTAATTTCATCAAGTGCTTTATAATGTCATAGGGTTCTACTTCCCTGGCTCTTTTCTCATAATATGCATGAGGCTTTGACTCCCTTAGAAAGTTTCCAGCTCTCTTAAACATGAGAATTAGATAAGAAGGTCATAGCTGACAGAAAGAAGTCATCCTTGAGCAAAAGAGAATAAAAATAACTCTCTGAAAGAGGGATAAAAAGCCAGAACAAATTTTCCTGTCCACAAGAAGGTCCTGCTAAATCCAAGTTAAATTAACAGAAACATTTCTCTTCATAGATTGACCAAATGTGCCACAGAGGGTGCCAATCCCTCTTCTGCCCTCTGGGGTTCTGAGTAAGGATGGGCCAGGGAGGAAAGAATTGGAATAGAGAGGTATACACACAGTAAATAGAGCATGGATTTTAGAATAAAAGACTGGGCTTATGCTGCTTGGAACCTTGTCAATGACTTCTCATTTTACCCAGAGTAAAACCCAAAATATTTATGGTGCCCATCAGGGTCCCGCAGGATTTACCCCCAGTCTCCATTATATCACTGACATCACGTTTTGGATCAATCAGTCACTGCTGCAAAACAAACCACCTCAGACCCGTTTTGAGACAACACTTGGCTTGTTCTCATGGATCGAGCAGTCAGCTGTGCAGTGTCTGCTGTCAGTTGGTTGGTCATCCAGGACTGTCTGGTCTAGGATGGCCTCAGTGGGATGACTCAGATCGGCTCTGTGTGTGTTTCCTCCTCCCTGGGCCTGGGCTTGTTCCAGGCAGAGGCAGGACTCCAAGAGAAAGTGAACAGACTTTCACTAGCCACCCTCTGAATCCTTTTCTGCTGTTCCACAGTCCAAAGCAAGTCACAAAGCCCAACCCAGGGTCAGCACCAAGGAGCTCGACCGAAGGGCATGGGGAGAGGAAGGCTTAAGTTATTGTTGCCTTTAATAAAATCAGTCATCACACTTTCGACTACTTTTTTTCTACTTCACATAACCCCAGCTGCATTGATTTCCTTGCTGTTCTCTGAATTTAGAATATTAGCTCAGGCCGGCCTCAGTGGCTCAAGCCTGTAGTCTTAGCACTTTGGGAGGCTGAGGCGAGAGGATCGCCTGAATCCAGGGAATCGAGACCTGCCTGGGCAACTTGGTAAAACCTTGTGCCTACGATAAATCAAAAATTAACCGGACGTGGCACACGCCTGTAGTTCCAGCTACTCGGAAGGTTGAGGTGGAAAGATCGCCTGAGCCCAGCAGGTTGAGGCTGAGGTGGCCATGAGCGTGCCACTGCACTCCAGCCTGGGCAACAGAGTGAGACTCCGACTCAAAAAAAAGCAAAACAAAGAAAATTAGCTTAGCTGTAACTTCTGCTGGAAATGCTCTTCTGCTGCTGCTAGAAATGCCTAGACATTGACATGTTAACTCCATCATTTCATTCAAGTTTTTATTCTAACCTTTCTTTCTGGATGAACCTTTCTTGCCCACTCTACTTAGTAAGGTACTTGTCCTATTTTTCCTTTTTTTATTTTTTATTTTTGTAGAGATGAGGTATCGCTATGTTGCCCAAGTTGTTCTTGAACTCCTGGGCTCAAATAATCCTCCCATCTTGGCCTTCCAAAGAGCTGAGATTACAGGCGTGAGCCACCGTGCCCAGCCTTCTATTTTTCTTTTTTCCCCTCTTTGTTCTGTTTTCCTTTTTTCTATAATATGCATGGATTTCTAACATAATGTTATGGAGTTTTTTGTTTCTTTTGTTTGGTTATTATATGTTGTGATTTTGTTTGCTTCTTGTCTATCACTTTCCTCATAAAATATAAGCTGAGAACTTTGCTTATTTTATTTAATGATATATGTCAAGATATTAGTATTTGTAGACTGTCCAGAGCACAGTCAATACATACTTGTTAAATTTATCAACATAATCAGATTTATGGTTCTGTAACTTAAATATGAGAAACATTGACTTTGCATGTGCATTACAAAGGGCACAACAGTCAGGAATGAATACAGAATTGACTACAATAAATATAAGAGCTCTACTAAGACGTGTCAGAATCTCTCAGAACATGTAGCCTCAGTCAAACTGGAGGAATCACAGCAGGTGCAAGCCAGGGGGCGGAAGCCAAAAAAAATTAGTTTATCCAACCTTCTTACTCCACTAATGAAGATAATTACACCCAAGGAACTTAAGTGCATTGAAAAATGTTGAAAAGTCAGTTAGTGGCAAAACTAGGCTTAGAATCAAATCTTCTCATTACCAGCGCTATATATTTTTTCACTTTCTCAAATTGACGAAATCACTGCTGAGACAGAATTTACAGCATTCACATAAAAGCGTGAAAGAAGACATTTCCAAAGTTATTGGGTAATTAAAAACATAGAGCTTTGAAAATTAAACTTGGAGTTTCTAATTTCACCAAATTGAAATCCAATAGGCTGATATATTTGTTTCTCAAGAAGAGTGTACATGAGTGTGGTTTAGCTTCTCTGGATGTAAACCTGTAACAGAGGAGAGAGACGCCTTACTGCATCTAAATTTACAATCTTGCTGAGCTAAATGACTGACCTTGGCCAGTCCATGGGAATTTCCTTTTCAGAATCGAAATGAACATAGTAAAAACTATTCTGAGGAAAGGAGAAGATCATATCAACAATGATGTGAAGGAAGTAAAAGTTATCACTATCCGGAGATTTCTCTTTAGTCTACTTTTCTGTTGAATAGTTTCAAAGAACTTTTTTTTTCCTGTTTAAAGAACCAGGGAATTAATTTAGCTCCGAGAAAAACATCTAATAATTGTGGTTATGCTGCTATAGACTGAATTTTACCAGTGGAGGGTAATTCTCCCACAGAGTTTTATAGAATGAGAATCTGGGTCAGTGTTTTATATTACTGGCCTCTTCTAAAAACAAAGTAATGTGATACTCCCTCATTGCTGAAACTGAAGACCAGGAAGTTAATAATTTAGTGGCAAAGTTTATAATTTTCTTTCCCAGGCATTTCATTCTCTTGGTCTTGTGACTTCTCTCTTCACTTCAGTGTTCTGGCTGATTGAGATCTATTTCTATCTGATGAAAGCTGAATGAATCTTCCCTGGTGAAAATTTTTATACATTAATAGCTATTAACGTCCATTTATTCAATTCCCATTTCACTGGCAATGAATTAGTTATTAGGTTTTCTATATGAAGTGGTGACCAAAAGTTCATAAAACTAATCACTTAAAGGTCAATGTTTATATAGTTTTTAAAAATAGAACGTAGACAGTCAGTTGAGTCCCTTGCTTTGTAGCCATTAAGTATAGTCTTTTACTCTGCAACCACTATAAGTCTATTCTTTAAAATAAAATTGGAATTTTAACATTATCTGCAACTTCTCTAACTCTGAAAGTTAATGACATAATCATTAAACTGATTTGTAAAAGTTTGAAATGATGTGTTACAGTAAGAAGACATGAATTTCAAACTGAGGTATCAGGCTGTTTCCACTTTTGCCTCATGTATTCGATGTAATTTGGTTAACTAACTGACATGGTAGGATTCTCCATCCCCTATTATTGTAGGAGCACATGAAATTGTCCCTTTGAGAGTAAATAAATAGTTTAAGACAATTATTTTCTAAATTTTAGAAACTAGCAAAATCTTCCTTTTTCCCAGGAGTATGCATTTTTATTTGAAAAATTCTGCTTCCATTCCAGGTACTTCAAACCTTATTTAAATGCAAATAGCATCCCGAAATATGTTTCTTCGATGTACAATTCTCAATCAGAGACATAAGCAGTTTAATTTTAAAAATGAATCTGATGTGCAATTTATTGACTAGCAATTTTGCTAAGTTCATGACCTTCCTGGAACTACTTTAATTCATATATATTTTATACAAATAAATAAAAATAGTGTCTTTTATAAAAATGAAACAGATGTAATGACTCATCAAGTTGCCAAAGCTATGAACATGGTTTTGAGCCATGAACATGGTTTTGTTCTCAGTATTTTGGCAAGTTTTTACTCGACACCAAAAGTCTCAATGGGTTATCAGTAACAATCCCATAAGGGGGCAGATGTGAAAAACTGCAGAAAATTGCAGAGACTTCCCAGGAAAGAAAATTGTCTCTAGCATCTTTGAATCATGTGTGACTCATCTATAAAAGATGCTAGAATTGTGTTAAAACTTGGAAGTCCCCCTCACCACCATATTTTTGTCTGGGCTTGATATGAAAAGATTCACACTTAATATTAAAATCTTCCTAAATTCACATATCAGTTTCCAAAATTTCCTAACATCCTAGTTATTTTTCAAAAGGGTAAAAAAAAAAAAACCCACTTTCTTCTTTTTAATAGAATAAATTGTTCTAAAAAGTAAATACAGTGAAAAGACATGTCAGCATAACCAAATAAGCTTTCAGCTTTGCCTCTCTACGATTTAAAAGAAGCCTTAGCAACGTGAGAAAATATTAGAGTTCTGAATATGGGTTTTCCATATCTCCCTATTTCTATGGCCTGGAACTGAAAATGTTACGATGAACCATTCATTGCAGACTAGAAACATGGAACTTATTTCCATTCCAAAAGGACAGTAACCAAAAGTGTATTTTTAAAAAATAGAAGGCTACAAACCTGGGTCATCTGGTCAACCTTGCCTTGAGGCATTTCACACAGAATGCAATTTATTCTTTAAATTGAATAACAGTCTCACAAGAGAATAACACTATAAAAATAGACAATACCCCTGCCCTGTAGGACCTCAATATTTCTTGCTGCCAAATAAGAGAAAGTACACAAAGAGGAAACCGAAACCCACAACTAGAGTGGGAAATAATTTTTAAAGGATATATTTCTCTACAAATGAATAGCAAGAAAAACAGAGAAGACACATCAACTCAACAAACTGTTTCAATGAGGAGCACGCAAACTTTAAGGGCAGCAATTATCTTCAGGACAATAACCTCCCAGTTTCCTAAGAAAGGGGACTTAGTGCTCAGTCTTTCATACAATAAGGATATTAACAAATATTTGAGGATTTCCACACTTTTTAAACATTGTACTTATTTATTTGCTTTTCAGTCAGGGTGTCAATCTGCCGCCCAGACCGGAATGCAGTGGCACAATCATGGTTCACCACAGTCCCAAAATCCTGACTCCAGAATGCCCGACTAACTCTTTTTTTTTGAGACTGGATCTATGTTGCCCAGGCTTTTGTTTGTTTGTTTGTTTTCTGTCAAGGTCTCACTCTGTCACCCAAGCTGGAGGGCAGTGTCATGATCACGGCTCACCATAACCTCAACCTCCTAGGCTCAGACAATCCTTCTGCCTCAGCCCACCAAGTAGCTGGAACTACAGGCACTTGCCATACCCAGCTTTTTTTTTTTTTTTTTAATTTTTATTTTAAAGATGTAGGGCACAGTTCAGGGGTAGGTACATAAGTGGTCATTGTACAAGTGAAGTTTGGGCTTCTCATTGGTCCTCACTTCGCCTGGTTTGGGATCAGGTACACTCATTAATGCTATGTCTCCCCATCACTCCCCGCAGTGATCCACCACTGCCAATCTCTTTCATGCAGTATTTTGATAAATGTTCAGGGTCCACTTATGAGTGAAAACACGCGGTACTCGTTTCTTTGTTTCTGTGATAGGTCACTGAGTATGATGGCTCTAAATTCATCCAAGTTTCTGTGAAGTTCATAATTTTATCCTTCTTTTTGGCTGCATAATATTCCATCGCCTCTATGTACTGCATTTTCTTCATCCAGTCCACTTTTGATGGGCAGTACAGTTGGGTCTATGTTTTTGCTATTGTGAATAGTGCTGCAATAAACGTGTGTGCAGGTATCTTTTTTATAGAATGATTTGAACTCCTCTGGCTATATTCTAAGAAGGGGGATTCCTGGGTAGTATGGAAGGTCAATTTTTAGATCTTCTAGGAATCACCACACTGTTTTTCCTTAGAGGTTGTACTAGTTTACATTCCCACCAACAGCGTAGAAGCATTCCCTTTTCTCCGCATCCTTTTCAGCATCTGTTGTTTTTTTGTGCTGTTAATGATGGCTATCCTGACTGAAGTTAGGTGGTTTTCAATACGGTTTTGATTTGCATTTATCTGATGATTAGTAAGGTTGAGCATTTTTTATTTAACTGTTGGCTGCTCATATATCTTCTTTTGAGAAGTGTCTATTCATATATTTTGCCCACTTTTAAATACGGCTATTTGGGTTTTTTTCTTTCACACAGTTGAGTTCCTTGTGGATTCTGGATGTTAGGCCTTTGTCAGATAGACGGTTGGCAAATATTTGTTCCCATTCTGTGGGCTTCCTCCCCTCTCTCTTAATGGTTTCTTTTGCTTTGCAGGAATTTTTCAGTTTGATGAGGTCCCATATGTCAATCTTATCTCTATGGCATGGGCTATCGGGGTTTTGAACAGGAATTGGTTGCCTGTTCCAATTCCTATAAGGGTGAGTCTCACGTTTTCTTAGATTTTTATAGTTTAAGATTTTACATTTAGGATTTTGATCTATTTAGTGTTGATTTTTGTGTATGGTGATAGATAGGGATCCTGTTTCATTCTTCTGCATGTGGTCTGCCAGTTTGTTTGTTTGTTTGTCTTAAATTTTTGTAGAATCGAGTTCACTATTTTGCCCAGGCTAGTCTCAAACTCCTGAACTCAAGCAATCCTCCTGCCTCAGCCTACCAAAGTGCTGGAATTACAGTGTATTGCATTTTTTAAATAGAAGCTTGGTAGCTCCAACAGTAGAAGAAATGATTAGCAAGTTCTAGAACATTTTCCAGTCATTGGTCTTGATGGTAGTCTCAATGTTAGTGACCTAACACTTTACATGCAGAATTAACAATTATAAAATCTCATTTTACAATGACACTATTAACTTTAAATAATAATACTAGTAGTTAACATTTATTAAGTATATACCATGGGCTTGATAATGTTTTAGCACATGTAATTTCTCACAAAATAAGTTTTTATCTTGCCATTTTGTAGATAAAATAATGAAGTATTAGGATTTAAGTGATTTATTCAAATCACACAGCTTGTAATATTAGAGATGATACTTAACCCTACTTAGTGTGACTCCCAGGTTCACATATTTAAACACATCACCACACAGTTCCTTATGCCTTAGGAAGCTAGGTGAAGTCAAAGGAGATTGGATAGTTGCAACAGAAGACAAAAACAGATTTTAACTTTTTATAGTTAATGCCATTTGGTTTTTTCTTTTGTTATCTCTTACATTATTATTTCTTCTATCATATTTTAAGCTCAGAATATATGTCTACCATGCAACAATTGAACAAATGTTCTTTTTAATGGAGTCTGTAAGTGACACTACTAAATAATCTAACTTCCTTCTGTATTCTGATCACTTTCTTGCCTGCACTTTGGGCAGTCCACTTGGGACAAGAGCCATAATGAAGACTGCTGCATATATTGGGCCATGGGCCTGAGACCCTGACTTCTTATCGCCAACCTCACACCTTAGTCCCTTTGTGGAGTGCATACCAATTAGGGGAAACGTCTCAGAAGTGTAAGAGGTACAGGCATATGACTGATAGATTGCTTATTGCCCCCATCATATCAGCCTAATTCCATCACTTCTCAACTTTCTCAAAACAGAAAATTCTACCATATAAAACATTAATACCTGCCCCACCTGGGTGCCCAGATCTGCCTAAGTTTACTTGTATATTTTAATTATACTTATAGCTATTTCTATAAATTTATTATTTCTATAAGCCCAGCTTATTTGTCTCTTCCTATCAACATGTGTAACTGAGAACTGAAAGAGCTAAAACAAATCATAAAAGTTGTCATAAAGATTTCTCTCATTTTGTGATAGTTTTTTAACCTTGACAAATACAATAAATGTATACAAAGCAATCAAGAGAAGAAGGAAAAGATCTTTTTATTAGTGCATGAGTGTGGACCTTGTTTGTGTCTTTTCGGGGGGAGGGGTGAAATGAGGGAAAGACATTAAAATAAAGCTATTTAGAAGAACATGTATTTAGCTAAGAAGGAACGAAAACCAATACTAAATCTCACACTCAAGCAGATAAAGCTTAGACCAGCTTCACAGGAAATAAATGACTAGTACTAATAGCTGGATCCAATTTATAAGGCACTAAACGGATATTATAAGAGGAAGGGACAAAATTAATCTTCAGCTAGAACAATGAATGATCAGCTGTGGTATTATCACAGTGCCACACTCTGAGACTCTGGAGGTGCTTTGCCTTCCCATATATTAATCAAAGACTCTCCAGAATCAGGATGTTTAATTATTTGCGAGGCATCTTCATATTTTTTATCTCTGCGTGAAGTCACTGATTACTGTACATGTTTCCTTTCTTATCTACTGCATTGTGACTATAACACCAGTATTAATATTCTCTGAGTATGAAAATGAAGATATTTGTTATGATTATTTGGTAAATAGTCTCATATTTACTTAACAAAGCTCTGGTTTTTGGTGATTCTTTGAAGATTTAATCCGTATTTTTAAAATCATAGAATTTTTTTTTTTTTTTTGAGTTGGAGTCTCACTCTGTCGCCCAGACTGGAGTGTAGTGGCCACTCCCGGCCACCGCGGCCTCGACCTGCTGAGCTCCGGTGATCCTTCCACCTCAGCCTTCCGAGTAGCTGGAATTACAGGCACGCGCTGCCACACCCAGCTGATTTTTTTATTTATTGTAGAGATGAGGTCTCACCAAGTTGCCCAGGCGGGTCTCGAACCCATGGGCTCAGGCAATCCACTCAACTCAGCCTCCCAAGGTGCGGGATTACAGGCTGAGCCACCAAGCCTGGCTTTTTTTTTTTTT
>NW_007249733.1:386590-405251 GCF_000164805.1 Carlito syrichta | reverse complement strand
GGGGGAAATCACAATATGTGCACATTTGTAATCATGCAAAAGTTACTAAGATTCATTCAATATTGCACGTAGACTGTAGATTTACACAAGCCGATATTCAAGAAATTGAGTCTGAATGATATTATCAGCTCAGCTAATCAGCTGAAACAGACAATGAAATGCAGCATACTGGGGGACTTTTCTTATTTTTATAAGAAATGAAATATTCTGTTTCCACTTTAACGTCTCAGAACTGGTGACTCTACTGCAGCACGTTGTACCTGTTACACTTTTTGTGCATGAGGTAGCATCCTCTCAGTCTTCCTGACTTTGAGTTGACAAGCACTCAATTACAATATAGATCCTAAGCAAGCTCAAGACAATCATTATTTTTTTTAAAAAACAAAGGCGTCCCTCATGGAAGATGAAAGAACACTATACATTTAAGAGTGCTTATCAATGAGGAGTTTCACCAAAAGGAAAAAACAGCTTTGGCACCAGAGGGGGAAAAATTAGTTGAGCATACTGAAAAACAAAGTGGAATACAAAAAATACATTTTATGAGACTAATATGAATTATATCTACTGAATTCAGGAGCTCATCACTAGAAAGTAAGCATAAACTTGCAAATCCCATGCCCCTTTTTTGCTCTTTATCATAATTAAAATTTTAGTTTTCATACTGTCATGGAAGGAGAGCCAATAAAACAATGATTAAAGAATTATTCTACGCAAATGCCACAAATTTCAAATGAAAAAGAAAACTCAACAGGACCAAAAGTTCATATTACTGAATACCTTTCAATGGTTCAATTTTTTTTGTTTTTTTTTTTGTTTTTGTTTGTTTGTTTGTTTTGAGTTGGAGTCTCACTCGGTCGCCCAGACTGGGGTGCAGTGGCCGCTCCCGGCCACCGCAGCCTCGACCCGCTGGGCTCCGGCGATCCTTCCGCCTCAGCCTTCCGAGGAGCCAGAATTACAGGCGCGCGCCACTACACCCGGCTGATTTTTTGATTTACGGTAGAGATGAGGTCTCGCTGCCCAGGCGGGTCTCAAACCGGCGGGCTCAGGCAATCCACTCACCTCAGCCTCCCAAAGGCGTGGGATTACAGGCTGAGCCACCGAGCCCGGCTTAAAATCATAGAATTTATAGCAGATAGCTTTATTCTACTTTCAGTTCATTCACATACAAAAGTTAAAGTCACAACAGTTATATAATTGTCCAAAGATTAATCTCATTTTGCCGGAAACTATTTCAAACATGTATAACATGGGCTATAGAGGATAGTTTTGTGTGATCTAGACAATCTACAAGTGCATGAAACAGAATGGAGAGTGGAAGGTCACAGCATCAACTCAAGGGCACTGTTTACCTTGCAATGTCTAACAGGTTTATTTTTAGAGACTTTGTAAATAGATCTCTACCCTCATAAAAGTGATATCATCGTCAAAGTGAAATTGGTTGGCCTTTTTCCAGTGAACACGTTCTAAAACAGGGTGTCATTGCTGATTTTTTTTTCCTGCCCTTCTTATGTACACACCTTCCTATGCCATTTCAAAAGACTATCTCAAAGTCTCTAATCTTTCCATTCCATTCCGTTACCTTGATCCTGCCCTCTAGGATAGTTAAGTATAATTGTATTTGTCCTTTAATTGTCTCTCTGACTTCAGTCTTTTCTTCTCTACCATATTTATTCTGCAATCATCAAGAAGTTTTATCAAATCATGCCACACTATTATACAGATATTCTAAATTTTCCCTTTATCCTTGAGATAAAGCCCAAAATCCTTAGTATGAGTTATTATCTTGCAATAGGGTTTTCTTTTGACTGGTGCCACCTACTGACCTAGTTGTGTCTCCTATGACATTCTCTCATCTATACTTTCATTCAAGTTACTGATTGCTTCTAGAAATATCCTGCAGCTGTGTGCCTTTACTCATACTTCTTTATTCATAGAATTTTTTTCACCCCTGTCAACTGTATTACCTTTGGAAGATTCACACTATACAGTTTTAAGTTTCAGTATCTTCACAGAAACAAAGAGACTGTGGCAAAGGAAAAGAAGCCTCCCTCGAGGGGAGTCCCTTGTGATTCTTGACTTGTTGCCTCTTTGATACAGCCACTGGGTATATATATTTTGGTTTGGTTTGGTTTTTTTCCCAAAATGCAGCTATCAGCTTGCTACTGAGCTCTTACCAAAAGGGAATGCCTAATCCCAAAAAGTGAATGCCTAACAACCAAGAGAAGCGTTATGACTCCCTGGCCTGATGTTCCCATTTTGCAGTGGGTCAATGTGTACTCAGTAGCTAGGAAGGTCAGAAGGGGCCAACAAGCCTCACCTGTCAAGTAGAAATGGCATGTGTAAGAAAGCAGTAGACTTGGCTCTAGTGGGATCTCAACTTTACATAAGAAAGTGGCAACTCTCCCACTGGGAGAAACTTCATTTCTCACTCTACTCCCTGTAGCAAAGCCACTGGTTCAGTAGGCTGTCTGTTCACAGAGGATTCTGAGAAAGCCTAGCTCTGATTCATGAATGGGTCTGGTTCAGCTAAGCTGAATCCACTCATAACCACTGGGCTGCAGAAGCTATTCAGCCTCAATACCAGCTATGCAGCATCAGAAATGGACACAATTACTCTTCTCAGTGGGCAGAACTCAAGGCCATTCTCATAGCTCTGGCCACTATGTTCTTTGATGAACCTTGACATTTCTATTTCTCTACTGACTCTAATGCTGCCGATGGCCTATTTGTTCTGCCATTTTGAAAACTACAGACTGGCAGATTAAAAATATCCCCCTTTAAGACTACAAACTATGGAAACAAACAGCAGCTATTATCAAACTGCCTAGGGTTTGATAAATGCCCATGATAAATGCCCATTCTCTGATAAGACTGACTGGAACCTGCCACAATTTCTGCCTGAATCAATGATCATTCGCCATCATAGACAGGCATCCACCATCCTAAACCTGAAACAAAATAAAAGATTCTATATTTCTGATGCAAAAGCTGCCACTGAATGTCTAAGTTGTGACTCTTGCTAAAAAAAAAAATGACTGTTTTATGCTGAAGAAGGCCATACTATGCAGGACAATGTCCCCACTCACACAAATTGACGATGACATTCTACATTTGACTTCATCTCAGAGCTATCAGTGTTGCCCCATCACTGTTGCCACATTCTTTTGTTACAGACTTCCCGTTCCAGTCTACTCTGGCTACAACATTCTGGCCTTTGAAATTAACGAGTCGTGATGTTAAGAGCCAGCCCACAGACTGTCCTCACTTATGCCACCAACTGCCAGTTCAAAAATCTCTAAGATAACCCTTAGGGGTAATAATTCACTAGAATGATTTCAGAATTCACTGAAAGCTGTTATACTCACAGTTATGGTTTCTTCCAGGAACCGATGCACATTGAAATCAGGCAAGGAAAGAAGAGCATAGGGCAGAATCTAAGAAAGTTCCAAACAAGGAGATTCCAGGTGTCTTCTCCTATAGACTCGTGGACAGTGTAACTTTCCTAGAAAGCTCATCCGAGCTTTGGTGGTCAGAGTTTTTATTGGAGCTTGATCACATAAACTTGGTTGGCCACCCACATGGATGACCTCCCAGCGCCCCTCAGGAGATCAACTGATACTGTATGACCCCAAGCCCTCACCCTAAATCTCACTTTGGCTCAAAGCCCATGGGTAAACAAACACACTTTTATCAGGCAGGACATTCCAAGGGCCTGGAGAGTACCTCTAAGAAACCAGGGACAAAAGCCAGACCTGTGTTTCTAGCCCATCTGCAGACAATGATGCTATAATTTCACCTTTTCTTGTAAAAATCAGTCAACAATTGGTTGAGAGACAAGATGGTCAATGGACCTTTCATACACTCTGCCATCCTCGTGTAACTGTTATTATTTAATTTTGAAATTATCTCCTCAAAAACCAACTGAAAACACTTTTTTCTTTAGCTTCGTCACCCTCTCCTGGTCCGCACACCTTAGAAAGATAGTTTAGTCACCGAATGAGGTCATCTCAGAAAAAAATGATCCTCTTTCAATTATTTCCTGGGTAAAAATGATGAAAAAAGGAGAGGAGTAGCTAAACCTATTTTGAAAATTTGAGATTCCATTCTGACCATTCCTGGGCACGTTGCTACTTTCTATTTCTAAAAGGCAACCCCAGGTAGTTTGGTTATCACTACCTCTTGGTGGCTACCCAACCTAAAGAGGACTTAGGAAATTCAAACATAATTCAGGTCCAACTACCTGGATCTCTTGTTGGCTTCATGTGACCTTAGATCATAAGGATAATGACCATATGGTATTATACTTCTTTTGAGTCTTCCTACAATATTCCATACAGGCAAAAGTGGGGACATATAGGTAGTTGGGAGTTTTATAATAATGCCCTTGCCCCTTTTGCATCTGATCCATTTGGACAAAAAGGCTAGGTTTAAGTAGGGGATGATTAGGAAAAAACGATGAGGTTGTAGCTACCGAAAGGGCACACTGACTTTGTAGAGATGAGGAGAGAGCAAGAACCCTGTCACCTGAAGATGCAACACTTAAATCTCAGAAAGAAGAGAAAGGCAGGAAAATAAACAATCATTTTCTTTCTTCTTTGGAGCCTTCCACAAAAAGGAATATATTCCAGTGCAGATCCTCAAAACTTAAATTTGGTACCTTAAATTCAACTAAATCCTAGGTCAGTTATCTCTTTTCAAATGACTCTGACTAGCCGGGCTTGGTGGCTCAGCCTGTAATCCCAGCACTTTGGGAGGCTGAGGTGAGTGGATTGCCTGAGCCCGCGGGTTCGTGACCCACCTGGGCAACTTGGTGAGACCTCATCTCAACAATAAAATCAAAAATTAGCTGGGCGTGGTAGCACACGCCTGTAATTCCAGCTACTCAGAAGGCTGAGGGGAAGGATCGCCGGAGCCCAGCAGGTCGAGGCTGAGGTGGCCGGGAGCGGCCACTGCACTCCAGTCTGGGCGACAGAGTGAGACTCCAACTCAAAAAAACAAAAAAAAAAACAAATGACTCTGACTATAATTTGATTGCCATCAGAAAGAGAATGAGATGGCTCTAACTCCCAAAGTACCTATGGATATTTTCCACACCCACATTCCTAGCCATTCAGTGGGGCAGAGGAATGCCACCCAGCACATAGTGTGGGAAAACTTGTAGCTCCTCTAAAAATAAGGAATTTTTTTTTTCAGGCTGGGTTCACTTTATTTTTTTTTGTGTAAAAACCCTATGTTAGCCGGGCTCGGTGGCTCAGCCTGTAATCCCAGCACTTTGGGAGGCTGAGGTGAGTGGATTGCCTGAGCCCACGGGTTCGAGACCCGCCTGGGCAGCGAGACCTCATCTCTACAATAAATCAAAAAATCAGCCGGGCGTGGTAGCGCATGCCTGTAATTCCGGCTACTCGGAAGGCTGAGGTGGAAGGATCGCAGGAGCCCAGCAGGCGAGGCTGCGGTGGTCGGAAGCGGCCACTGCACTCCAGTCTGGGCGACAGAGTGAGACTCCAATTCAAAAAAATAAAATAAAATAAATCAATAAATCAATAAATAAAAATAAAAACCCTATGTTGTTGCCACAGCTGGAGCCTAGATCCTCTGCACAGAGACTCTGGTGTGGGTCTTAGGAATATTCTTAATTATCTTAACTATTCAAAATGAACTTGGAATCCTAAATCTAGCCAGAGGACCACATTGAAAGTATTTTCAGCCTGTGCCCCAAGACTACAGCAGGGCCTACATGAGAGTCACCATCGATTATAAGCAATACTTCCTTTCCAGGCCTGTTCTCAGGATTCCATTTCTCATGTGGAAGGGAGGAATCAACAAGACTCCCAAAAGCCTGAAGGTTTGTACCTTAGTGGTGGTCATAAGAGACCATCAAATGTTCAAATAATCACCACCTCAACCCAGGACGGCATGGTCATCCAGGACTCAATGCCCGGGGTAATCATGAATGAGAGAATTGTCCTAGGCTGTTCCTTTGCAGGACAAGGTGAAGGCTGAGAAATCTCTAACACATCTTTCTGTACCTGGCTTAATTCCTCAAGCCAAGTGGAAAGGTCAGTACAGAAATTTTAAAAAAGAAGAAGAAGAAGAAAAACCTGCTTTGCTAAGGGATACCATATGGTTCCTGAAGGCATGGTTTAGGTAAACAATACACATTGGCCCTTCTGCCTACAGTCCTACTGGGACTAGCCTTAATTAAATGCTGTCTGGGACAAACTAAACAGATTTGGTCCCAGTTTCCATTAGTCAGATCAATTAGAGGGTTATCCTCTTGGAAATATCTGCCATAGCAAAGACAATGTAGAAACAAGGAGTGCAACTATCTCCACAGATATCTCACGTGTTTGCACATTTTGTGAGCAAGGATATTAACTAACTACATTGTGTTCTGGACTCTTTTCAAGAATGTGTGTAGCAAACAACCTTGGCAGATAAAAATAATCTGTCTTCCTCTGAGATAGTATAAACCCTGTAGTAAGATGTAATATCTCTCTACGGGGCAAAGATTGCACAGGTCTGCTTGTAGCTCATTATCAAATGTCAGGATTCCCAAAGATTCGGGTTCCTCAACTACATCCTGAGCATGTAATAAGCTTAAACTTATTATGTGATAAACATTCACCCGAGTCCTTGTGCATCTCAGCACCATAAGAATTAGAGGGTAAAAGAAACTAAGGTGAGCCAGGAACCGTGGTCCACACCTATAACCCTAAGACTTTGGGAGGCAGAGGCAAGAGGATTGCCTGAGCCCAGGGCTTCAAGACCAACCTGGGCAACTTGGCAAGACTTCATCTCTACAGTAAAAATAAAAAATTAGCAGGGACAGGTGGCAGGCAACTGTAGTTCCAACTACTTAGAAGACTGAGGTGGAAAGGTCACCTGAGCCCAGCAGATCAAGGCTGCGGTCGCTGTGAGTGTGCAACTGCACTCCAGCCTAGACGAGGGAGTGAGAGGTCAACTCAAAAATAAAAAAGAGACGAAGGTGTACAGGAATTCATACTGCTTGCTGTACTGTGAGTAACAAAGTCCTTAGTCTTTGACACTGGAGTCTAATAGTTTCTGCTAGAATTTGTAAAACTATAGCAGGTCAACCCCTTAACTTACAAGTAGAGTAAAATCACAGACCCTTTACAATCTACGCTAATGATCAATATTTTCAAAGCTAGCATGGGGAAAATCCAGAATAAGGAATCAATCTGTATATGATTGTCAAGGTTTATTAGTATTATCGTATGCTCTATTTTCCCCTAATGGACAAATTTCCCCTGACCAATACGCAAAGACAATGTACAAGAACACAGTTCTTACTATCTAGCCTTCAAGTGAGGAAAAAAAATGTGTATTTCTTAATTTGCAAGTTCATTCAGACAGGCACGCTTTCGATTCATGGTTGTTATTTGGGAAATTCATTTTTCAATCAAAAATTCATGTACTGCATCACAGTATCAGTAATTTAGGAAAATACTTTGTAGACATTTTTATTAGAGTGGGATTATAACTCTTAGTCTATTGCTTTGCCAAATAAGCTGTACACAATATGTGTCTATCATGAATCATTTATACAATTTCGGAAAAACTAGGAAAAGAAATACTATGGGCAGGATGGAGTCCCATGGCAGTTATACTAAACCTCACAAGTGCTGTGTATTTTTGCCTTATGTACAAGGATGTGATCATTGAAATTGTTCTATGTAGATGCCTAATTTAAGGGTTTGAATGTGCCAGTGTAGAGTATGAGTAATTAAAGACTCTTATGCTTAAGAGTCCTCTAAAAAATTATTTATAAAACTTTTGCAATCTGGATCTTTTCCACAATTGCTGCCAGTTTAGAAGTTACTTTATCCTATGGGAATGGGTAGCAGGAATATGCATTCTGGGACATTTGCGTGTAATGGCCCAAAGGGGACAGAGGCTTTGGGAACAGCTGTTTTGTGGACCTGACTTCTTATAAATATTAAATCTAATTTTTCCCAATTATAGCCAGCACATATGGATGTAATACAAGTAAGGGCATCTCACTTAAAAATATCAATATAGTTCATGTATTTGGGTTCATTTAAAGTTTATAGTCAGAACAACACGGGGATAAGGATTTACATTGTCAGGGTCTGCTATTGGCAAGCATCCAAGTAAGACAATTCAGTTAGTTGCTGTTTTTATATCAAACAAGTCTCATAACTGATTCTTATTGCTATAAAATAGAGTCAGAAATATTTCACAAATATTATTTAAAGAATATTTTAGATCATAGAACTAATCTGCTCTCATGTGCTTTTTTATGAAAATGTTCATGTTAATCATTTTCATTAAACTTCAATATTATAAAAATTATTTTCCTTCTTATATACCTACTGAATTTATATATATTCAAAATAAAAGTAGTTAAAATCAGAATTTTTATACATCCCATTATTTTGCCATAGCATTATAATTGATTTTTTATTAAATATCTTTTTTCAATATGGCTCATGATTTTAAATCATAAATTATATGTCATTAAATAGTATTATATATGGTTGCATTAGACTTTGTAAGGTAAAACTTAGCGTCATTTAATGAATGAGTACCTGTTTATGAAGTCAATAGTTCAGTGATTCCATTCTTCTTAACCTGATGATAGATAAGTCTGTTGGGTTGCTGAACTTTTTAAAGGAAAAAAAAAGGAAAACAGGGAGAGGAGACAGAAAGAGGGAAGAAAGGGAAAAGAAAACAAGAAAAGAGGGAGGGAAGGAGAGAGATAAAGAGGAAGAAAAAGAAAGGAAGGACACAAGGAAGGAGGGAGGGAGGAAAAGAAGGTGGAAATTTAAAAAATACAGAAATACTATAGACAGACATTCACTAAGTAAGGCATATTATTTAATATTTACAGTTCACCACATGATAACTAGAATCAGACTATGAAAATAATCTGCCTCCCATCAGAAAGTTATTTACCTAAGCAGAAGAATTTAAGTTAATGTTTAATTACCCATGTCTACATCTCTGAATGGCAAGGAAATTCAGGTATGGGTAATCAAGGAAAAAAGGATAGAACAAATGAGAACGTGGAAAAGATCTGAACATGTTCCAAAGAACGATCGTCCATGAAACCTCAGTGTTTGACTCAAATTTTCTGCTAGTCCTACAAACTAAGTTATAGTATCTATGATTTAACTTCACCATTCTGACATGGAGGAAATAAAATAATCTGCCCACTCCTTGAAAGAAAACATGTTTTCCTCTTCTTTTTTTGTATCAAAGGAATTCTCTTTTGGGGCTTTTATCATTTCCTGCCCTCAGTTATTTCCAGTATCTTCCTTCTATCTGTACATTCTTCAGGCATCTGATTTTTCTTTGTATCGTCACCCTGCCAAGCATACATTTTTGCCCAGAACAGGCGTCCAGCAAATGTATAGTGCTATAAAGGAATGAAAAAAAAGAGTCTCTTTTATATATTTGGTCCTTTGTAGGGCCAGGACTGTGGCTGCTGGGTACATACTTCAGGACCTATTTTTCCCTTAAGTCTGGGCATGATTCTGCATGCCATAATCAGCCACTGTGTATTGACAAGAAAAACCAAAGTAGTAGTTAAGAGAATGAGCCTCCCAGCCAGCTTAGCCTGGGACTGGATCCTGCTTTCTCTATTTCTATCTTTGTAGCCTCTTTTCTGTCTCTTTAGCCTCACTACAGAATTGTTATGAGATTCAAATGGGTTAGTCCACTAAGGCAGCTAGGACACTGCCTGAAGCATGGAAACACTGACATATGTTAGCCATCACCATTGTCATCAGCATTATTATTATTATTTTATGATATCTATACCAAACACAGACCTACTATACACAAAGCTGAGAAATACCTATACGCTTTCTCTCCATTTACACTTTCCCCAGAAAACAGGGGAAGAAATCAATTTCTTGTGTCCTAACAAAATGCAGAAAAGGGGGGGATTTCATTTCCATTTTCTCAAGCAGACAAACGTTTTTGCCTAAACTTATCAAAACTGACCAGTCAGATATCAGCTTTAAAATCTCCCTTGACAACTTTTTCATACACCACATTTCTTCAGTCTAGGCTGGGAGATAGTTGTTGATTAGTATCCAGTATCTCTGTTCAATGAGAAAAGCAGATGTCTCACAACTTTCTGTGACAGATTTCACTCTACAAAGTCCATCAGAGCTGGTTTCGGGTCTGAAAATAGTTTTCGTCTTTCTTTTCCCAGCTTGAATTCTAGCTGATGTCTTCCTACCAGAGGCAGGTTTGACAAAATAGTGGTGCACTGCATTTGATTTCTTAAATTCTTTTGATAAATACATTCTTGGCCTCGGCAATATGATGGATATTTATGCACGGATATTTATCCTTAGCCTTGTGTTTTGTGCTGTAATGGACCACCCCCTCCCCTCACATACACACACAAATCCAATGTCTGATAGGCAAGAGAGGAATAGAATATAACACTCTGCAAGCTGACTGGATTACCATTCTTGACCATGCACTGTCAGAGAAACCAGAAAAATGTTCAGGCTTGAAGAATTGAGAGACTGGTCCATGATGTATTCAAGAAATAAAGAACCAGAGCCCTAACACATTATAGAATTCTAATAGACCTCATTCAGGCTTACATAGAACTTGTAATGACAGTATATTTAGGAGAAGTTAACTCAAGATACGTAAATTGATTGAATGCTGATCTCCATTGCAGTTATTAGAACTAATTTCCCCCCTCTGAATCATATACTGACATTTGCACCATTTTAATAGGATTCCATTATGAGTTTCATTTCAGGGGAAGGTATTCTATTAAGTGAATCTAAATTTAAATGGAAGTTAAAATTCATAAAAGTAAAGAGTGATAATAATACCTCATATTTGTATAATTCTTTTCTTTAACAAAGCCTTTTCAAATATCCTGTCTCATTTAGTTTTCATAAAATCCTCTGGTAAAGAAAGATATTTATCTGGAGTTTAGGTCTGACATCCTATGGATTTCTATTGTTGTTTGACAATATTATCTTATAAGTTGGGATTTTATTGAGGCAACTGCTAAGGATAAACCATGGGAATTGAATTAGTCATTTTTAAATGTTCTAGAAAAGTCAGTTGGCGTTGGCGCTAAAGAACATCACATTCCCACAATTTTTATCCTTTTAAAAAACATGACTAATTTGCATGAGAGGCCAGGTGGTCAATTTGCATAGATAAGACCAAAGAAAATGTGTGCTACTCTCTGGAAGGTTGGAGGATACAAGAGGGAAAGGAATAATTCATAGTGTGTGTGTGTTTTGTCTTGGGTTTGCTAGCTCAGGCAAAGTCTAAAAGAATCAGTGAGGTCCAAAAATCTCTTTGTTCATTTTTTCTGAAACCTTGGCCATTTTTTAAATGAAAAAGATCCTATTTCTATTTTAGGTACACTTAACAAAGTAAACAATAATACACTAAAATAATGGGAAAATATAATAGAAATAAAATAGAAAAAATATAGAAAGTCAAATTTAGAAATAGAATAGTTTTTAACTAATCAGAAATTTTTCCTTGATATATATACCTACTATCTTCTTCCATTTAAAATATACTATAATATCAAAATTATACCAGCTGTAGAAACAATACTTACTATTTGCATAAAAGATTGATAGTGATGAATTTGAAAATGCTTTAAGCTCTTTAGAATAAAGCTGATATAGTTGTTCTACCCTCATAAAACTGACACTGGAAAATATAATACAAAAAGGTAATACAAAAACTGTAATCATAATAGCAAACATAGACTGTAATTTACTATTTCCAAAGTAGTTTAAAAGGCATTAATACACTTGTATAAGATATTTTTAAAAATCTGAATTAGAAAAAAATAAGATATGAAGCAGAACTTTGAAAAAAGTGAAATAATCATTTAGAAATAAAGACTAAACTTGGAAGAATACAAGATCAATGAACATAATAGATAATCCCTTATTATAAATAGAAGGTTAAAAGAAATAGAGAGAGATAAGTAGGATTAAGAGACAGTGATAATTAACGAAGATAGGGAAGCATTAACAAACATATAATAGAAAACCTCAAAAAAGAAAACAAAGCAAGGATACAGGACAAATACTAAAGACTGTATTCCGAGAGCTTTCAGAAACCTTAAAAATAAGTTTGCAATTACATATTGAAAGAACGTCCCTCATACCTGAGACTACCAAATACCAAAACATATTCTGGTAAAATTACTAGCCTTAAAAAAAAAAAACTTTTGAGTATTAAGATAAAAAGAACAAGGTAGAGAAATATTGGCTAGCATTAGACTTTTTGGTGCAATGTTTTAAATACCATATTATGCAGCTCAAAAGAAAATATGAACTGAGGATTGTACATTCAATAAAACTTTCAAATACACACTTATCTGTTATCAACATGCAGAAATTCAAGGAACAATGTTTCTTTGAGTTCCTTCTGAGGAATCACCTAGAGCAGGGGTCCCCAACCCCTGGGCTGCAGACCAGTACTAGTCGGTGGCCTGTTAAAATGTTTATCGCAGCATTGTTCACAATAGCAAGAATCTGGAACCAACCATGCTGTCCATCAAAAGAGAACTGGATTTAAAAAATGTGGTACATATACACGATGGAATACTACGCAGTCATAAAAAAGAACAAAATCATGAATTTTGCAGCAACCTGAATGGAACTAGAGTCTATAATACTGAGTGACCTCTCACAGAAACAAAGATCTGAGTATCACATGTTCTCACTCATATACTGAACTTTGAACATCTATCGTAATACTATAAGAAAAGGATTGACGGTGGTGGGAAACTATGGGGGGGAGGGGAAAGGGGGTGGGATTAACGGTAGTCAGTATCGGTCTGGGGACAGGGAGACACCCCTTATCAACAAGGGTGCCTGAACGATGCGTATTTGTATACCTAACCCTTAACTGTACCCCACAATTTTAAAATAAAAAATATTGATTAAAATAAAAATGAGGCTCAGGGCAAGATGTGAGCTGCGGGAGGGCGGGCAGAGCTCCCTCTACTGTCAGACCAGTCTGGGCCTGAGAGTTTCAAAAGAGCGAGCCCTATTGTGAGCTAACAGCACAGAATCTAATGCCTGACATCCCCTCTCCCTCTCGCACCTCAGTCCATGGAAAAATTGTCTTCCATGAAACCAGTCCCTGATGCCACACAATCAGGACTGCCGTACTAGAGATCTCCTTCAGTCAACCAAAATAACTAGAGAGACACTGACTGGTGGTGATATAAAAATTACATGTAGAACTAAGAGTAGCTCCTGGTTAAAAGAGATAAAGTATAATATATAACAGCTGTGTGCTCTGACAATGTAGACATAGTATGACTATGAGAAATAAGAAAATGAGGGCCACGAATACAAAAAATATATATTTAATTGTTTTCAGCTAGTATATTGGCGGTATTCGTATGAGTGTATTGTTCGTCCAGGTAAATTATATGTATAAAGTTGGATAAAAAACTAAATAATTATAATTCTATCATCTGCTGAGTCCTTATGATTAATGATGCTGACAAAGAGAGAGAAGAAGAAGAAAGAAAAGAAAGAAGCTGGGAGCAGTGGCTCACACCCATACAGTGGCCAAGGTGGGAGTTCAACTGAGTCAGGAATTCGAAACCAGCCTAGGCAACCTAGCAAGACTTTACCTCTATATTTTTTTTTTAAAGGCCAGGTGCAGTGGCTCACACTTGTAATCCCAGAATTTGGGGAGGCAGAGGCGAGAGGATTGCCTGAGTCCACAGGTTCAAGACCAGCCAGGGCAACTTGGCAAGACCTCGTCTCTACAATAAATCAAAAAATTAGCCAGGCATGGCGGCACACGTCTGTGGTTCCAGCTACTTGGAAGGCTGAAATAGAAGGATTGCCTGAGCCCGGCAGGTCGAGGCTGTGGTGGCTGTGAGCATGCCACTACATTCCAGTCTGTCGAGGCTGTAGTGGCTGTGAGCATACCACTGCACTCTAGTCTGGGTGACAGAGTGAGTCTCTGACGCAAAAAAGTATATATATATATATATATAGCTGGATATGGTGGCATGCACCCGTAGTCCCAACTACTTGGGAGGCTGATTCAGGAGAAATGCTTGAACCCAGCAGCTGGTGGTTGCAGTGAGCCATGATCGTGCCACTGCACTCCATCCTAGGTGACAGAATGAGACACAATACTGCTAAAAAAGAAAAAGAAAGAAAGGGAGGGAGGAAAGGAAGGAGAGAAGCAGAAAAATGAGAAAGAAAAAAAGTATTCATCTTAGCAAGAACAGAAAATAAAGGAACAAATGTACTAAGAAAACTAGTATGAATTATCCTTGACAAGTTTTTGGAGAAGTTTCCCCTTTCTTCCTCACCCTTGGTACCCTGGGCTTATTATACCCTGGACTTAGGACTAAAACTACTTCTGAGTAATCCTCACCACAATTCAGTAAAGTAGTTTTTTTTTTTTTTTTTTAAAGATGTAGGGTACAATTCAGATTTAGGTATACAAGTGATCATCATACAGGTAAAGTTTGGGCCTCCCTTTGGTCCCCACTTTAAAATAGTTATTTTTATTTTACAGATGACAGAAATGAAACTTCAGGATAATAAATTATTTGCATAAAATCTCACAGCTAATAAATTGACCTACAGTTTATATCCAATCCTTTTTAGTTAAAGTTCAGTGTTCAGCCAGGCTCAGTGGCTCAGCCTGTAATCCCAGCATTTTGGGAGGCTGAGGTGAGTGGATTGCCTGAGCCCGCGGGTTTGAGACCCACCTAGGCAACTTGGTGAGACCTCATCTCCACAATAAATCAAAAACTAGCCGGGCGTGGTAGTGCACGTCTGTAGTTCCAGCTACTCGGAAGGCTGAGGCGGAAGGATCTCCGGAGTCCAGCAGGTCGAGGCTGCGGTGGCCGGGAGCAGCCACTGCACTCCAGTCTGGGCGACAGAGTGAGACGCCAACTCAGAAAAAAAAAAAAAAAGTTCAGTATTCATTCATTATGACACACATACACACAACATAATCAAAATACAAGCGGAAAGAAAAAACTGCTTTCCCATTTCTTCCAGTGATTTCCACTGGTGTGCGTATTAAGGTATAAAATACTAGTGTAAATGTGTAGCTCAATGAATTTATGAATTTTTGCATATGTATATGAGGGGCCAAAAAAACAGGAATTATGTTTTAGTGGGCTGGTCCCTTGTCGTACAGGCTTCCTCTGCTAAGTCGGTGTCCTAGGAACCCATGGGCGTCAGTGTACCGGCTAGTGTTGCTGTGAGAGGCTTGCATTCAGCTTCAGTGAAATTATTTTTGGAGATTCTTTCCGTAAAGAACATAAATATTATATTTTCCCATTTTATGACAGGTGATTTGCGAGTGTGCCTGTCCATATTGTGCTGAGAGTTCAGCAGGTTTTAATCAAAAACGGCATGACCCTCCCCCGCCACCCCATTCCACCCTTCCTATTCACCTGATCTCACCCTCAGCAACATTTTTTTCCCCCGGGTGAAAATAAAGTCCTCAGAAAGAAACGTTTTGCCGATGTGGAAAAGGGGAAGCTTAAAATGACAGAAGCACTAAAAGGCATCAAAATTGACAAGTTCAAAACCTGTCCTAAGCAATGGGAAAAGCATCTTGACAGGTGTACAGCATCAAACGGAGAGCACTTTGAAGGGGATTGAAGCTTCAAGATGTAAGAATAAATACACAATTTTTATCAATAAACTGTTTTTTGGGGTCACCCCTCATATACTCATGTAATGATTGATACAACATTGAACTTTTTCAGTATCCTCATGGCCTCCTAGTCAATATTCTCCACAAAGCTAACCTAACTTCTATCAAAAATATGGATTTTGACTATTTTTTACTTTATAAAAATGGCATCCATGATGTGTTCTCTTTTGCATCTGGCTCGTTTTGCTTAACATTGCGTTTCCAAGATTCATCCATGTAGTTGCATGTATGTAATGGTATCCACGGACTTACTCTAGTCTGTTATTTTCCATTGATGTAGTCTATTGTATGAAAATGCCATAATATATTTATCCACTTTTCTGTTGATAGAGATGCAAATTGTTTCCGTTTGAAATTATTATGAAGAAAGCTGTAATAAACATTCTTTTGTGTGAATTTTGATGCTCGTAAGCACCCGTTTTTCTTGGGGACATTCCCATGGCATCGTTTATGGATACACTCAGCTTTAGTTGAAGCTGTAGTATTTTTATAATCTAAACAATTCTCTTTGGTCCAAATCACTATAGTCTCTTAAAGGCATTTGATTTGCTTTCTGTTGCAGGAAAACTTTAACCTTCTTACAAGCAAGTAAGAAAAGCCCTGGCTGCGCTTTTTGCTGAATTTTCCAGCTTTATCTATTGCCACTGTTGGCATTAAACTTGACTCACTGGAAACATAGAACTGCTTGAAATTCCCTATGCTGTCACCACACATCACTGCTAATGCTAAAACTTCAGCCTAGAGAGTCATTCTCCTCTATGTTCACTTTGTTACATCCTGTTCATCCCTAAAGATGTGCTTATGTTTCTTACTATTCTACTAGACTGCAAGCTCTTCCAGAACATTCTTTCACTCACTTTTATACTCCTCATCCCCAGCATGATTTCTGACGCATTGTTAAATAAATGGACAAGTGAATTTAGGAAACGTTCAAAACCAGGTAAGACCTCACCCAAAATATCCAACTTATTGTACCAGCTCCCTCCCCTAGTTCTGCCCCTAATGGTGCCCTGCATATCTGAAGATATAGTAGAAAGTTAAATCGGGTAAATTTGAATATCTTAAATCTCTAAGATTAATCTATAAGGTCTATATTTTCAAAGGTTATGGATACTCATTTTGAGCACAGATACAAAATTAAAAACTGAAATTGCTCTTACAACTTCCCATGATCTTAATAATTTCAAGATGATATTCCAAATGGACCTTCCACAATAAAGAACATAAATATTATATTTTTGCAATTTAGCATTATGATTTCTGTACATACATAAAAATTGATCTGGAACTAAATTGCACATCTGGAAACACTTTGTAAACTGGATTAGAACCTCATGAGAAATCAAAATGCATTACAGACTCAGTCTAAAATTTTAGCTTAATTATACTTCTCATTCTCTATAAGAAGCCATGCTTGGAGATTGGATTGTCATCAAAGGCATATGGTTAACCAAATGTGTGAAGAAATACAAGGTTTCAGAGCAAAACATTAGCAATGTATGTGCAAATGAAAATGTTGTGTGTGTCTATACCAAAGTAGGCATATGCTTTAAATAGTTGCCACTTCTCTTCCTCATCACAGAACCATTTCAGCTTTATGGAGAAAGCCAACTGTGTTGAGTTTGGGAGCTCAAACCTTGATACATTTAATCACTAGTGCTTTGCATGGCAGTTTTCACTGTGAAGGTCCAAGGGAAAACCTTATCTCCTCTTCTCCGAGTAAGGTTTATGGATGATGCTTTCTTTTTCACTACTTTCAAATATTGCTGCAAAAAAGAAAATTAAAAATTTTGATGTTCAGGCATCATACTCTACTAGCTGGTGTCAAACAAACAATTCCATATGCTGATCCAAGTGCAGAAGGCGAAAACCTCTGCCATGACAGTAATATGATTAAATCTTCTTTCAGGAACTATATATTATAATCTTTTTCATCTAATATGTAATATAATTTTAAAGCATGGAATATTAGAAATACATAGAGTTTCTATTTATGGAATGACTTGAAAAGCAATTTTGCTTCCAGATGTCAAAATGATCAACTCATGGAAGTCAGAGAGACACAGAATGATGACAGAGTTTACTAACGGGTCCTAAAGTTTTAGGCATTTCCTTAATATTTTATTACTTTTTAATCCTTACTCATTTTAAACACCTTAACCTATATGTTTTATTATTAAACTAGTTCACTGGGGGAAATTTAAAAATAAAAAAATCAAAAAGAACTGGGAAAAAGTTCATCTCTACTTCCTTCCAGAGATAACCATTGTTAACAGTCCTTTTCTTAAAAGGATGCAAGTTGTCACTAAAGATATGATAAAGGCCAACAAGTTCTCGAGAATTCTGGACTTTATGAAGAAAACAGATGATTGAACTTGTCCCAAGAACATTTGTGCAATTCTTGGGTATCTCCTAGAATAATTGGGCTTTAAGCAATTGCAACTGAAAACTCCTGGGGTCTGAAAACTCTAGGATCATGAGCCATATGGAATATGGAAGTAATTAAACCCAGGAAATGGTGACAGCAGAATAACCACAATACAGAAAAAACTCATAAAGACTTTTAAGAAAGAGCCAATGAATAAGTAGACTTTCTGAACATTGCCAATGTCAATGATGTCTTCTCTCCTTGGGCACACACCTTCAGTAGAAGAGAACGGAGTCGTTTCTTGGAAGCCATTTCAAAAGTTGATCCAAGACTGTGCACATATTAGAAAACTAGGGCTGGGTGTGAGAGGGAAGGAAGGAGTGAAAGAATAGTTTGCTGCTGATGCTAACTCCAGTTATTCTCTAGCCTTACTGCTTCCCTTGTTCAGGGTTTAGAGAGCAGAAGGAAAGAGAAGAAAAGAAGGGAAGGAGAGGGGAGGAGAAGGGAGGGGAGGAGAGAGAGAGAGAAGAAAAGGGAAGAAAAGGGAAGGGAAGGGGTGGGGAGAAGAGGGGAGGGAAGAGAGGA
>NW_007249733.1:200979-386570 GCF_000164805.1 Carlito syrichta | reverse complement strand
AGAAGGGGGGAAGAGAAGGGGAAGAGAGGAAGAAGAGGGGAGGGGAGGGGAGGGTAGAAAGGAACCAGAGGGAAAGGGGGACAGGGGTGGAGGGGAAGAGGAGGGACTAGGGCAGAGAGAAAGAGAGAAAAAAAGAGAAGGAAGGCAAAGAGGAAGGGAGTGGGGAGGGAAGAGGGAGAGAGGGAGACAGGGAGGAAGGAGGGAAGAAGCAAGAGGAAGGGAAGGAAGGAGAAAGAAGACAGTGGGCAGCAGTCAGAAAGACCGTCAGAAGGTTCTCGCTGAATTTCTCCTGAATAACTATCCAAGTTCCTGGAAAGACGGCATCAACGGAAAAAACCAACACAACCAGTCACAGCCAAAACCTTCAAAAAACAGAGAGAAGCACACATTAAAGAGACTACAGACTCATCTATTCATTGTAAAAGGAATAGGAAAACTTCTGTGGTTTGCTCTTTCCTTTCTCCTTGGCTGACTTGGGAAAAGCATCACTTCGAGCTTGAGATCCGAAGTCAACAGCTGGTAACAACCTAGGCCACCACCATCTGTAAGATAATTTCAAAAACCCTGTTGGTATGAGAAGTGGATGCAAGCCAATCCAAGCTGACCTTCCACCTTTCGGCATTCATTGACTGATGCTTCTTCTCCCCCAAGGCTAGTGGATTACAATCTAAGAAGACCATCTTCTCCTTTTCTTTCCAAGAATGTAAAAGTGAGCCTCTGACCACAGGGGCGGTCCAATGATAAGCAGACATTCTTGTCATTAAGTGGTCCGCATCTGATGACGATAAACAAGAATGGACAACAGTGGTCCCAGTGCCTGAACTCTCCATTCCAGTTTCTTCCTCTTCCACTTCCCAATATTTACCAAGAAAGACACAAACTAAAGTCTGGTACTCAGTGTTTTCCAATCTGCATTATCAGGCAGACGAGGTAACAATCTCACAGGAGAATAAACAGAGGTATAAAAAAATGACATGATGTATTATCAAGTATACCCAGATATATGAAGATGCTACCACTATCAAAAAGGAACAAGAGTTTGAAGAACAAATCAAATCTTAGCTATAAAAATGATAGTAATTGAAAGAAAGAAGAAAAGAAATTGAGTAAACACCTTGATAGACACAGTATAAGAACAAATTGTTGAGCAGAAAATCAGATTTAAGCAATCTTCCAGAAGATAGAAAGAGAAACTAAAGTGATGTTAAATATAAAATAAAAACAGAGAGATCTGGAGAGTTCTAATGTCAGCATGTAGATGGTGGGAATCCCTAAAATAGAGAAAGGAAAAAAGGAAAGACGAAACCTTGGAGATAAATGCAATTAGAATTTTTAAAAGATGGAAGAAGTCAGATTGAAAGACCTCAGACAAACCAGATCATAAAAATTTTCCTTTCAGACACTTTGTCATGATAGTTAAGAATACATAGTACAAAAGAGGAATTCTAAAAGTTTGTCAATAAGAAAGGCAATACAAAAGAGTAGGAATTGGCCGGGCATCATGACTCACACCTTGATGCCAACAGTTTAGGAGGCTGAGGTGGGAGAATCACTTGAGGCCAGGAGTTTCAGACCAGGCTGGGCAACATCGCAAGACCTCATCTCTAGAAAAAAAATTTTTTTCTTAAAGCCAGGTGTGGTGGTGCACGCCTGTAGTCACAGCTACTCAGAAAACTGAGGCAAAAAGATCACTAGGACCTGATCACACCACTGCACTCCAGTCTGGGCTACAGAATGAGACCCCATCTTTAAAATAATAATAACAATAATAAACAGGATAGAAATCAGTTGAGAAGTGAATCCAAGCCAATCCAAGCTGATCTTCCACTTTTAAGCATGACAAGACCGTCTGCTTTTCGTTGAATTGCCCTGTAATCAGAGACTTGCTATTGGCTTCAGGGCTCAAGGGTGAAGTGATGATTTTCCCAAACTTAGATGGTCCTGCAGCAAGTTTTTAATATATTGAAAGGAAATACTTTTCATGTAAGATTTTAATAAATAAGATATATCCAGCCACATTGTCGGTTAGAAATTAGGACTGACCAAAAAAAGTCTTCTCAGATATAAATCCTGGGATATTTTCATATTAAAGTCATCTTGAGAACAATCTTGAAGAAAATATTGAAATGAGAAGATAAATAAAGGTGGTTGCTATAAAAAAAATTTTAAACTCAGCATTCTCAAACACCCTGACAACATCTGTAATCTAAAAAGCTAAAATCAGAGGAAAGAAAAAGAGAGAGTATATCTATAACCAGCCAGAAATAAATCTCAGTTTACTATCAACACTGATGAGTTAACCATCCCCGGTATGATCAATCAATAGACCAAACTATTAGAATTAATCAAGAAATTGACCAAGTTTTCAGGATCCAAAATCAAATTGCAAGATTCAATAACATCTCTTTTTACAAAAATTCGAGAATATAATAAAAATGAGATACTACTTCCACACTGTAAATTTCTAGAACTTATTTTATACACAAATACTCAAGGTTCAAAGGAAAAAGTTCTAAAACTCTAAAGTACGGGATATATGAGCTGAATAAGTGGAGAGATATGCCATGTCCTTGGGTGTGACAGCTTAGAAAAGGTCTCCTCTGACTTAATCTATAAATTCAGTGCAATCTTGATCCAGTAAACATTTTTGAGAAATTTAAGACATTTACACTAAAATTTGCATGAGAAAACAAAGGTCTACAAATAATGAAGTCTGTATAAAAAAGAAGATTTAAAAAAGACAATTTTGGCATACAAGATATTGGGACTTAGCCGGGTGCAATGGCCCATATCTGTCATCCCAGCATTTTGAGAGGCCAAGGCAGGAGGACTGCTTGAGGCCAGGAGTTTAAGACAAGCTTGGGCAACATAGCAAGGCCCTGTCTCTTTAAGAATAAAAAATAAATTTAGAAAATTTTCAAGATCTGGCTTCCTACAGACAAAAATAAAACTAGATCTCCATTCACATCACAAGTAAATGTAGACTCCAAATATATTAAGGATTCAGCTGTGTAATGTAAAGTTAGTAACAGATATCACGGTAGAATAACTTGGGGGACATAGAGGAAGAAAAACTTCTTAAACCGCCCAAAACACAACTCCTTTCTATTAGACTTAAGAGTATAGTTCAAGGAAGGACCTCATCAATGAAGATCACAGAGAAATGGAAGATTGGGAGAAATTTTCAATATCTAATACTAGGCCGGGCTCGGTGGCTCAGCCTGTAATCCCAGCACTTTGGGAGGCCGAGGCAACTGGATTGCCTAAGCCCGCAGGTTCAAGACCAGCACCGGGCAACTTGGCGAGACCTCATCTCTACAATAAAATAAAAATTAGCCAGCCATGGTAGCGCACGCCTGTAGTTCTGGCTACTCGGAAGGTTGAGGAGGAAGGATCGCAGGAGCCAAGCAGGTCAACGCTGGAGTGGCGGTGAGCAGGGGTGCCACTGTATTCCAGCCTGGGCAAAGGAGTGGGACTCCAACTCAAAAAAAAAAAAAAAAAACTAAACTATCAAGGTTCTAATACATATACTATTCTGAGAAAATCAAAAAGAAGAAAACAAAAATCCCAGCTGAAAACTGGACAAAGTAAATGTCTGTCATTTTACGGAAGAGATAGTCTAAAAGCCAACTAGCACAAAAAGAGATGCTCAAACTCGATCAGAAAGATGCACATTGAAACGATGAGATATCATTTCACATCTATATTGATCAAAAAATTCTTTTTACTTTTATTTTAAAGATGTGGGGCACCAGATTGACCAAAATTAAAAGCTAGTTAACACCAAGTGTTGGTAGGATTGTGGGAGAGAACCCTCAGGAACCACAGGTAGGAAGGTAGATAGTATAGACATTCAGAGAGTAAAATGGTAATACTTAATTAAATTAAAGATACGGGTAACTCATAGCTCCACAAGTCTGTTCATATGTACATGCAAGACAGATCCTTAGGGATCAGGTAGAACAGAAAGCTGTGCTCAGTGACACCACTGAGGACACAGGCATGTACCAACATGATGAAGGCCTGCTATTATATACTAAGCGTTAGCTAGAAGCAATGGGTTACATGACCACAGCCACAAGGAGAAGTCATAAGACCATACCTATGAGTGAAAATGGTGCCCAGCCCGGTGGCTCAAGCCTGTAATCCCAGCACTTTGGGAGGCCAAAGCAAGAGGATAGACTGAGTCCAGGGGTTTGAGACCCGCCTGGGCAACTTGGTGAGACCTCGTCTCTATGATAAATCAGAAAAGTAGCCAGGCATGGTGGTGTGCCCCTGTAGTTCCAACTGTTTGGATGACTGAGGCAGAAGGATCACCTGAGCCCAGCAGGTCGAGGTTGCGGTGGCCATGAGTGTGCTACTGCACTCCAGACTGGGTAACAGAGTGAGCCTCCAACTCAAAAAATAAAAAAGAAAGAAAGAAAGAAAGAGAAAGAAAATGGCAAGAACAACATCAAGATCGATTCCAGTACCATTTTCATAAATTAAAAACAGATGTGAAACGACCATCTAGATTTTGTAAGAATGAAAGAACAGAAAGACATAAAGATATATATGGCTGTCTTTTGTAGAGCAGTGGATAAACAATAGAAATAAAGACCATGCAGCTATAACTAAAATAGGAGAGAGATTTTGTTCAGACCAGTACTGAGCGTAGCCTGTAAACCGAGGAATATGGTTCACTCAACCTTCTGGTACAATTTCTTTTCTTTTCTTTTTTTTTTTAATCAAAGTCTTGCTCTGTCACCCAGGCCTAAGTACAGTGGCATGATCACGGCTCACTGTAGCCTCAAACTTCTGGGCTCAAGCTATCCTTCAGCCTCAGCCTCCTGCGTAGTTGGGACTACAGGGACATGCCACTACCCTCAGCTAATTTTTTAATTTTTTTGTAGAGACAAAGTATCACAATGCTGCCCAGGCCGGTCTCAAACTCCTAGGCTCAAGCAATCCTCCTGCATCGGCCTCCCAAAGTGCTGGGATTGTAGGCAGAGCTATGGTGCCCGGCTGAGGTACAATTTTTTTTAAAAATAAGAAGAGGTGTAGGGCAAAAAATGATTTGAAATAATATTTTAGACATGAGACTTAATCAAAACCCTGCAGAGTAGGGGTGATGCTCTCCACCTCTTTGCCTTTATGAAGGGATGCCGAGGTCAGTCCTTTGAGAGCAAATGTGATGCTATATGTCTTTCTTGCCTCAATCACTGACAATGAGAAAATTGAGATTTACTTTATTTGAATAAGAATATCCTATGGTGTCAGTTTTCTTAATGGAAATTAGAAATTATAATAAACACAATGATGCCGGCATTCTTTCTTTTTTTCTTTCTTCGGGGCACAAGTATCATTATGTAAAGAAATATTTAATGGTCTAAAAATTTAAAAATACATACACTTGAACTATCCAATTATTCATTCCTTGAACAAACATGTATTGAGGTCCTAAAATTATACATGACACAGAAATTGAGTGAGAGAACGATATACGGCAATGCATTAAAATAAATATTTTCATATGTGTAAAAGAGGTTATGGATAAAGAAATTTTAATTCTCAAGTTGAAGTTACTATTCTTGATTTATCGGACCACGTATACTTGTTTATGTAGAATGCACACAGTTGACATCACAATCGTGTCTCTCAGTCACATTGTCATTGGACCAAAATCAGCCTTTACAATCTATCTTGTGTCTTTCAATGTGTGTAACACACATCAAGAATCCGCAGTGGAGAAATCCATTTTGAAAATAATCTCCGGACCATCTCTCCATGTCTGGCATTCTGGCTGTTACTAATCATCTCCTATAAATCTGGTCTTTGACACCACAGACAAATACAACTTTATTAGTTGCAAATCTATTTGGCGGCCTCTAAATGGCTTTCTCAAATTGCACTGCTCTTACAGTCCAACATGCCCTTTCATGTTGATTAAAATATGTGAGGGGTACAAACAACAACAAAAGAGTAACAGGAAATCCAATCATTCCTTTCATCTTCCCAGTGGGAGCTGGTCACTGCAACCAGCTTGACTTTCTTCAAACAAAACTTCCCTTTTTGTGGCTGAAAAAAGGCTTTGGCAAACACTTATCCTTTGATATGATACGCACTTGACAAAAATCACAGAGCAAATCAAGCCACTGCTTTGAAGAACATGCTTATTAAAACCCGAAGCTCTTAAGTGCACTAGGACTTAGTGTGTTGCAAGCGCAGGAGGCTGCATGTGTCTGTGGTGTCAATTCAAAGTCAAGCCCAAATGTATTGGACTTCGGGGCTGCAGCTGCCGCCTCATTCCTCTGTTCAATTACAAGTGTACCTCGAAAACTTGTTTTGCTTTCGAGTATATCCTAGAACGTTACTTCTATACCTTATTCTAACAAAGCACACATTTTATTATTTAGGTGGAAAGGAATGTGAGAAATCATTGTTCTATAGCCTTTGCACAATGTCCCTGGATCTCCATCATCACGTCAATTTCTTTTCCAAGTTAGAAACTCAGCTTTTAAAGAAACCATGTTGAGGTATCCAGGTCAAACTAGACTTCTATCATGAAGAACCGGGTTTGAAAATTCTCAGACGTTTTCAGGATCCTGCAAGAATGGTACATTCAAATTAGTTTAGCTTGGGAGAAGTTTAATACAAGGATTTCACAAATGTATGGGCAAGGGTGGAAAACCCACTAGGGTAAGGCAGTACCACTGGCCTTTTAAGAGGAAGGGTGTTAGCTAACAGTCCTAGGTCTGCAGAGGAGTGATTGGTGACCAAAACCCAGAGACAGAGGGGCTGGGTAGACAGCAGACATCCTCAGCAACCCTACAGGAAGAGAACCAGGGAAAGATTCCAGTTCACTCCCTACTTCCCATCTCCTGCTAGTATTCCTCACTGTTCTCTCCTAACCAGGGGGCAAAGAGAAGGCAATGAAGCCAGGTGACATAGTCCCTGCAGGGCAGCTTCCCAGGACCAGAGAAAGGCAGATGTTCATCTGAATCTGCAGGACATCCAGAAGATAGTCAAACATACATGCATAACCCACCTGAATTGCCCCTGAGAATCGGTGGCACTTATTAGGGGTACCAGCAAAACTTCAGCTACATTCCCTAAGTCTCAACCTCAGGTAAGAGGAAGAACTCAACGCTCTTGGATTTTCTGTGATTAAAGCTCTTTCAGTTTCCAAGACGGACATTTAGAATTTGTAATTAAGTTTAAAAATGTATTAAATAGATTCTGTTCATGATCAGTATCCCCCCAATATATACACCTGTGTTTTCATTGAAATAGCTGTAACAACGTACACTAAAATATGTGCAAAAATGTAATTGTAAATATTTCCTGAATCTCACAATGTTCCAGCAAATAATTTTAACAAAAGTTTCTCTTTGATTCAAGAAGTCCTTGCTAAAGAGAAAGTCCAGATAAAAAACGTTTTCCCCAGAAGCTCAGCTCCTGCTAATCTCTAGACAGTTCTGCTTTGACATCTCCCTGACACTTCAAGGCCAGAACATCGACAAACAGACCTGGGCTTCCTCCTCTCCCTTCCCATCCCCCTAAACGATGAAACGTACATGTGTGTGAGTCTTCTACAGCGTTAAGTATTCGATAAATATGATTACTGGTTATAGGACACGTGCTTTTTTTTAAACACTTAACTTAAGAGCATAATGGAACTTGCATGAAAACTATAAAAAAAAAATACAGCCAAGAAGGTACCAACTCCTTTACTATCTCTAGAAATCAGGATTTTGCAAGAATGAGCGCTGATTAACAAAGGAGTCCGCTGTACTTAGTCAAGGAAATGGAGAATTGGATCCAAAAATCTTTATCAATTACATTAAAATAATAGTCAAGAAAATGAATAAATACATTATTAAACTTTCGAATCTGTAAAACTCAGAATTGTTGGATCAAATACGTAGAAGTAAAACTGGCGTGCACACACACACACACACGCACACACACAGAGACTTCCATTTAAGAGTAGTAGAAAGAGCAACAGTCCACAAGCAGGTGTTCACACCAAATCTGGGACCAATTTTCCATCTGACCATAGGCAGTTCTAAGTACACGGGCGTAAATGAAACAAGATGAGCCATGAGTCGGCTGGCGGCTGCAGAAGTGGGGAAAAGTGGATGGGGGCAGGAGGTGCTTCATCCAAAAATGAAGCGTGTGAGCCAGCCACGTAGTTTCAGATTTTCTGATAACCACATTTAAAAAGGTAAAAAGAAATAGGTGACATCCATTTTCAAAATTCTGTTTTATTTAACGCAATATGTCCAAAATATTATCATTTCAACACGTGGCTAGTGATTACCACACTGAGCAGCAGATATTGATGTTACTCACCCTACTTGGAGGCATGTTGAAAATGTTTTCCAGAATTTAAAAAAAAATTGACAAACATGCTTATCTTTCTCTGTGGCTCAGTTTCCCCATCTATATGTTGGCGGAGATGTACTTCCTGATCATTAAGTCATATCTAAGTCTTCTTCTCAATCTCTGTTTCCTAGTTGTTGCCATTGTTGCTGTTTTTTTCCTAAAGCAATATTATTTTATGTTTCATTACTCTGTAGAAAAAAATGTATCTTTTAAAAGAGAAATGCCTCTATGTTCTCAAAGGGATACAACTTGAAAATAATTTATCTAAGGAATATTTGGGGACAAATGACCATTTATTTAGAAAATAATTTTGCTTCTGCCCCAAGACCAAATGGCAATGTATGCGTTTATATTTACCACTATTTTACTCATTTAATTTTTCCTTTCACACAATTAGATTTACTGCCCGACTAGCACTAGGCCCTGGTGAGAGATAGGAGTGTGGGCAGAGGTAGATTAAAAATACATTATAAACTATAATCCTTGCCCCATGATGATCTTGAACAAATAAAAAGTAAAATATCTTGGGCATTTTCCCACGTAAAAGAAATTTCGGGGGAGGGGAAGGGAGATGGGATTAACGGTAGTCAATATCTGTCTGTGGATGGAGAGACATCTCTTATCAACAAGGGTGCCTGAACAAAGCATATTTGTATACCTAACCCTTAACTGTACCCCACAATATCATGATAAAAAATATTGATTTTAAAAAAAACTCATCCAATATCTTCATGGGTCAACCTCACTTTTGTCCATTTGATTTTTTGCATTGTTTCGTAGTTGTATTTTATAGAGCCATAGCCTTACACTATCCAGACTTTTTTTTTAACTTTACATTTAACCAAAACTTCCTGTTAAAAAACTGAGTGTTAAAAATATATATTTATTTTTAATAAATAAAATTTATTTATTAAATTTTTAATAAATAAATTTAAAACTGTTTAATTTTAACTTAAAATTGACTGTTATAATGGCTTGTAGCACTCCTGATGTCATTTTGAAGAAAAGTTACAGATGCCTTTTTTATTCATCTCAAATAAAAGGAAGTTGCATCTTGAGCTTGATAAATGAAAAATTCAAGCTCACTAAATATAGTTCACATTTTATATATATAAAGGTTATTTGCAATATTAAAAAGGTTAATTACCCCAAAAAAAATCCCTTTGATTTTTTTTTAGTAGGAAACTATTTTTGGTATAATCAGATCATAATTGATTTTTTAAGAATCAATTTGCATAAAATTATTTAGAAGACTACTTACTATAATCAATTTATTTATGTTAACTTTTCACCCAAAAAAAACAGAAATAGTTAAAATCTATACAAATGCCTATTGAATTAAATGACATATAACGGTTGAGATTGTTTTTCCCTCAATTGTTCTGCAAGCCTGAGGTACACACAGGATTAAGTGTCTCAGGGGCCCTTAGGATAAGAAGTAAGATGTTTTGTTCATTCTATCTACCTTCTAGCTGTTAGCTTAGAAGTTGAAGTTGATCCTCTTTTGTAGCCTTAGCAATGTGCCTTGGCCATTATCAATAACTCAAAAAATAACAGATGCTGGAGAGGATGTGGTGAAAAGGAAACACTTCTACACTGTTGGTGGGAGTGTAAACTAGTGCAACCTCTGTGGAAAGCAGTGTGGCAATTCCTAAAAGCTCTAAATATCAACCTCCCATATGACCCCGCAATCTCCCTGCTGGGAATATACCCTGCAGAACTCAAATCACTCTATAAAAAAGATGCCTGCACACGTATGTTTACCGCAGCGTTGTTCACAATAGCAAGAACCTGGAAACAACCATGCTGCCCATCAAAAGAGGACTGGATTTTAAAATGTCGTACATATACACGATGGAATACTATGCAGCCATAAAAAAGAACAAAATCATGAATTTCGCAGCAACCTGGATGGAACTAGAGTCTATAATACTGAGTGATCTTTCACAGCAACAAAGATCTGAGTAACACATGTTCTCACTCATAAGTGGACCTTGAACATCTATCGTAATACTATAAGAAAAGGATCGACAGTGGTGGGAATCTATGCAGGGGAGGGAGACAGGGAGGGAAAGGGAGGTGGGATTAACGGTAGTCAATCTCTATCTGGGGACGGGGGGACACCCCTTATCAACAAGGGTACCTGAACGATGCATATTTGTATACTTAACCCTTTACTGAACCCCACGATTTTAAAATAAAAAATATTTTTAGAAAAAAGAAAAACAATGTGCTTTATAGATAAGCAAGAGTTCAGGGTATATGAGGTAATCTCATAAAGTAAAATTCATAACCCAAAACCAGACACACACACACACACACACACACACACACACACACACACACACACACAGAGGCACATTTTCTATGACATATGTTTTTTCAAGATTACTCCCACAGGAGAAAAATTCTGGAGACTTTTTTAAACAAACAAACAAAAAGCCCTTACCATGAATCAATTGCTTCCTTTATGGCTTTCTTCTTTTGATCAGCTTGTCTGATCTTTATTACCTGTGAGTTCCAGCCTTCTTGTTCCATGGCATTCACAAAAACTGAGATCCATTTCCCTTAATGGGACTAAACGCCTCTTGGCATTAACAGGAACAAAGTTTTCATGCAGTTATGGCAGTAACTGTGGATTTCCAGTTGTGGGAAAGAAGGGCTATTCCCCTGAACTGGCACTCCTTAAGTACAGTGCAGGAGGGAAGGGAAGAAGCGTGTACACAGAAAAGGAAAAGCATTCTATTTTTACCTAAAATGCATCCTGTGACTTACCTAATGATTACAATAGTTAAAGGTGTGAATTTAACTTAATTAATTCAACAAGCAACTTTTCCTACAGTCAATTTATTCTCAAGCACCTCAATGTTTTATCACACAAGCTCAGCATCTGTGGCTCTTAGTGTGGCAGAAAGTTTACTTTTTTTTTTTTTTTTTTTTTTGAGAGAAGTTCCAGGATAAGATTTAGGGCTCTCTGCTCTCCTTGTAACAAATGAGATGGCCAAACGCTGAGTCACCTTCAGGCCTCAAGTATTCCAGGAGTTGCCCTCTGAAACCAGAGGTCCTTTGGACGAAGTGACAATCCTTCCACAAGAAAGTTGAGACCCTCTGGCAATACTTAGATTTGTTTCATTGGTGATGTGAGGGTCACACTCCCAGCAGGGCCTCCAGAATGTCAGGTCGGGCCCACTGGGGGTGTGAGTGTCTGGTGTGTGATCCGATGCTGTATGAAGGATGCAAAGAATTGCGCAGAAGTTGGATTAGAAAATGCAATTTATTTAGAAAGTAAATTCAAGAGAGAAAGAGGAGATTCACCTCCCCAAGATAGGAGAGGGGGCCAAAGCTTAAGAAAACATGGCCTGTCCCTAGCTCAAAGAGTACATGGCCACACCATAGGTGGGCAAGGCAAGGCAAGACGGCTCGTGGTTGAGTCCTTTTAAACATTTCCCTTGGATGGGGACAGACGGTTAAGGTGGTTGAGTGGTGGTCTGCGCCACATCATCATGAAGGGGCAGATAAGTGCAGGTACTGACATCAGGTGATGGACTGCAGAAAGGTGGATGGGTTAGTCACATGACTGCTGCCATTGATGGGGAGTGTCCTGTCTGTGTCCACTTATTTGGCACTTAAATGCCACCTTAAATGTTCAGTTTGTTATATATATATATGATTTTTATGATTTATTTTTTTATAGAGACAAAGTCTCGCTATGTTGCCCAGGCTGGTCTCAAACTCTGGAGCTCAAGCAATCCTCCCACCTTGGCTTCCTGAATTGCTGAGATTCCAGGCATTAGTCACCATGCCTGGTCTATATATTTCTAATGTTTACAACTGTGCAGCCAGCCTCTTAAAGCATAGACTCTGCTAAGTTCATCTGTGTATTCCCTACTATACCTAGTCCATTGGCTGGTCCCTACTTGGCATTTAATGGACATTAAATGAATTTTATAAAGGGAGGCAGTGAGAAGTAACACAATTCTTTATTTTGAAATAGTTCACCAGTGAAAGACGTGAAACTAGAATGTAAATGCTTCCCTTATAAGTAAGCTTAATACTCCGTCCAATAACTAAGGCTGTTGTCAAATACCACACACCTTTTGTATGCATTGTCAATTCTAGTCCCCACTGACAAAAGTGAGACTGTGAATGCTGCCACTGATCACTGATGGCATTCATTTTTGATGTGATGTAAGCAAGACCTCTAAACTGTTACAGCCGAGTGAAGGAGGAACATTAAAAGCATTTTATGATCGCAATAGCATCGGAGGGTAATGAACAGGAAATGACGCCAAGTAGGTGGTGAGAACTAGGTAGTAATGCAATCAAGAAGAAATAGCAACAAAATCAAAAGGACAAGAGGCATGTCTGCATAGCACCCAGTCACTCGGCAAACATCTATTAAGGAGTTACTCAGTACCAGCCAACGGGATAAGCCAGTACAAGATAAAATTGTAGACATCTCTCCAAAGGATTTCTGGTAGGAAAGACAAATTTTCGTGCATAAACGCATGAGAATGTTTAAACTGATAAGTCACAAATGAGTTTCAAAGAGCTTTGCTGGGGGTGTGACTGGTTGCATAGGCAACTTGTTCTCACTGTGTTTCCTAATTTAACACAGCACCCAGCTCTCTGTGGGCACTTAATAACTACCAGTTGGCAAATGGATAAATGCCAGAGGTTGGGAGAAAATGATGAGCCTGTTATCTTCCCAGTAGCCCAGAAAGCTGGTGTGGATGGTGGAGGGGGCCTCTTTAGCTGTGACAGCTGCGCAGTGCCTCCCAGTGGTCACAAATCACACCTCATTTCTGATCATAGTATAATGTAGTATATAATTTAGTACAGTGTGTTTATCTATACATAATAATTGATGCAAGTAATAGATAACTCAGTATAATAACTAAAGCTAGCACTCTTTTAGAAAACTCTGGTGCTCATTCTGCTGAAAAGTAAAAAGCATTTCTGCAAAGCACAATATGAGTTAAATAAATAACAAGTTCCTTTCCAATTCTTAAAGCTGTATTCTACGATTGCCTAAACTAATTTTTAATATGACCAATGTGGTGTTAAGCTAAATAGAGAGCATCACAAACAGAAAAGATGTTTATTCAGAAAACTACACCTTGTTTCTAAACGAACATTCTTTTTAAGGAAAGACGTGGGAGTATTTCTCCGAGTTTTGTCTAAAAATTAGAAGGCATTTGTGAGGTAATAGTGAGACATTTCTGACTATGAAGAAAGCAGGTCCTCACCAGACCCCAACTATGCTGCTAAACTGATTTGGGACTTCTCAACCTCTAGAAATTTAAGAAATAAATTTCTATTATTTATAAGCCAGAAGAAGAAGGAGAAAAAGGAGGAGGAGGAGGGAGAAGATTAGAAGGCATTTTTCTTTACTCAGACAATTATTAGCTTGATAAGAGCTCCAAATTATTTTAATTACTTATGAACTATGTACATTATCCTGCTTTCTTATGAAGAAAAAGAAGACTGGGTCATGATATTTTTGCCCATTGTTACATGGATATATCCATTGGTGTGGAACAGTTCTTTACCCATAAAGTGACTGTGTAGTCAGTCATTCTGACCTGGAACATTTATTGAATTCAATTCAGTTGGGTTCAAAAAACATAATCAATGCCAACTATATACCAAATACTGTGTTAAATATTAGAAAAACAAGGGTGGGTAAGATGCGGTACCTGTCCGAGAAGAACTTAGAATGTGATGGAGGAGACAGGCTTCAGTATCTTCCAGATGCCAGAGGAAACATGAAAGAAAAAAATAGAAACCAGCAATTAGGTAAGAAATTATAATGTTGCCCTCACATATAACTCCCACATGTCAGACATACCCCAAATCCAGTCATTCCATGAGCAATTGTCATCTTCGGTCCGTTCATAAAGACTTTGGCAATACCCTGACCCTGATTCTGTTGCTGTTTTCAGTCATTCTTTTGTTCCTGCCTATTCAATTAGATGAAGGCTCTGAGTTGACATCAGACAGAAAGAAATCAGGCAGCTAAGGGAAAAGAATAGTTAGGCTATATACTGAAATCCTGTCAACAGTGTAGCTAGGATATTCAAGCTACAAGAAGCCATATATTGCCATGTACGTATCCAAGGAGATTTTTCTATCCCCAAATGAAAAAACACTGCATGAAATGAAATGATAACACTGTCCTAAAATCTTGATCTATATGGACATCTGTTCATGTAGACTGACCCCTAGCGGTGTAAACAGATTTCTGCAGGGAGAACCTTCTACGAAGACTGCCTTGGAGATGACTTCTCTTCAAAATGTAACTTCATAAACATGGACATTCCAAGTGAAATAAGCAGTCATCATGGTCCTCTCCAAAAATAAAATACACATCATCTACAAAATGTATAATGAAGAAGAAAACCAATGTAAGAGAGAACATATTGACCCAGAGTCAATGAGCCTATCTCCTTTTAATGACTAGAAATATGCCGTTCTATCTCAGCTCTGGTGTCGTCACACGTCTGTGTATCTATAAGACAATGTTTTGAAAATCTTCATATTTTGTAGCAAATGACGTATAACAAAGATTCTTTCCAATTCGCAAAATCTATTTCAGTGAATTTTGATCTGCCACAAAATAACCTAGCCTATAATTATGAAATACTTTCTATAAGTAATTTGTAAGTTTCTAAGTAATAAAAGAATCATTAACATGCTGACTAAATAATAATTACAAATACGATTGGTGATACCAGTTCAAATAAAGAACAATTTATTTCATATATTATGTATTACTTGCAATTCTTCTTTGAGATAATTCCATGTCAAAGTCAAAATTATGTTTAAGAATATGTACGCAGTATTATACATATAAAATTGGAAATGAATGATCTTTTCTGTCCCATAAATATAGAACATAGATTAACTAAGATAATTCTTGTTATAATTAAGGAGTTTGAAAATAAAAATCACCACTGGTCAAAGGAGAGATTTCATATGTTTTTTCTCTTTCTTTCAGATGCTCTTTCTTCCATTTTATCTTGGCCTCCCAAGAGGAAATTGAAAAAGCCCCTGCATGTTAACACTTTTTGTTTCTTAGAGGAAGCCATTTCTAGCTTCCTAGCCATTTGCTTTTCTAGCCATTTGCTTTTGTGTCATTGCTACCAGATAAGTTCAGGAGTTGCCCATGGCGACTCAGAATAGGACAGTCACCCAAATACATGTGCCTAAAGACATTCTGGTTGTGTATTCCCACCCACTTTTTTAAAAAGTAGTCCCATATTAGATTTTAAAATTACCACTATGGCAAGTCACATTAATATAGGCCATCTGGAAATTATTCCTCCAAGAGAAACATATACCACAATGCACTGTAGTCCATGTAAACAGTAAAGGAACCGTAATTTGTTAATTTTTTAAAGTGTACACTACTGAAAATTAAAATCAAGAGAAATGAGATAAGGTATGCAAGCCATTTCTACAACAGTGGGTTTAACCTAAAAGGATTCTGTAATTTCAGGATTTTTTGAGGCCAACCCATCCAGAAACTCCTAACTGACTGATGGAATTTCTTCTAAGCTGTTGGCGTCTTCGCAGAGAAATACAACTTTGCATTTTCTCCTTTTCCTCTACAACTAAAATGCACATTCACTAAAAATAAATAGAAACTAATATGCAAGAAGAGAGGGAAGGTTTTCCTGAAGAAAATAAGAAACTTAGCCAAACAGCAGAAAGGCCAAACCAACAAATGCTTACTCACGGCACCACATACCCTAACATCCTTCTGAACAGCCCAGACCACTCTAGAAACTCAAGCTACAAGGTTTAGCAGTTTGAAATTCCACTTTATTTTTTACAGGTAAATTAGAGAACCAGTAGCAGTAATTCTAGGTAGAGTGATTGAAGTTGGTAATGGATTGGAAGGTGGGAACTGCTTTCAGGTCTATATTTCCAGAAAACAGTTGATAATAGACTGACATTTTAGCCCACTTGTCCAAAGTTAAAGTTCACCTTCAGATTTTTTGTTTTTTTCAGTCTATGTTCTTCCTAAGTAACTCTTATCTTCAAAATATATCTTGCTGAAATTCCATACATACATTTTCTAAGGTTTCCCAGAGATTTGTTGGCAACTCCTTCCCTAAACAACAGAAGCCAGCATGCAAGGTGTGGAACTCCACAACTAATCCTTTTTTTTTTATCACGTCTGTTCATCAAATACATTTTTTTTTCTCACACATCCTGCTGTTTACCTCTTATACCAGTGTTTTGAAAACGTGTTACCTAGTCCGATGGCTCTGAGCACAAAAGACTCTCTCATTTATTTGCAAAAACTCCAAAACTTAATGTCATCAATCAAGAAGATTCACACAAAACCAAGCACCAATTCCCAAATCAGCACAAAAGTATAATATTCAGATACGCAAAGAGTTGAAAGGAAGAGGAACTCCTATTTTACATGTCCTAATTGCGGGTCCCAAAGCAATCTTTTATTTTTCCTATTATGTTTTTAAAATATATGTTCTTCCTTTGCATTCACGTCATGTCAATGATCTATCACAGCAAACAGATGCAAGTGGAAAAAAAAGAAAAGTGTCTCCAATTCGCACTACAGAATGGACAAGAGGACTTAGGTTTAATATCCACTACTACATAAATAAGTCTCTTAGGTACCCTTGTATTCTCCAGTTTAGAAATCTTTAATTTCAACATGTGGAAGAGTCAGCCACATTGGGCTGTTATTTGTAATAGGTCTTGCCCTCCCTCCTTTCTACAATACTCTGTAGAGTGATGAGCAAATGTATTCCCCTTACAGTTAAAGAGTTTGGAAATTAAAACTGTCTACCCAGAGGTAGATAAGTAAAATCTCACTTTATGAAAGCTTTCCAGATGTCTTCACATCCGCTTCTTTCCCTTAAGGCAAAAAAAGAACCTTGATATTCTAAATAATTCTCTTTCTGTCTGCCAGTTTTTCCCGCACAAGTCAGGGTCTGCGTTTGATGCTACTTGAAGTTTTTTTGGCAGACTGATGTTTGGAGTCATATGTATACTTCAAGGACCCAAACATTTTGCTTCTTCTAAACTTAACCAAATGAACGCAAACTTAGTTGCTTTGACATAGGAAACCATAACAGAAATTGCAATTAAATTAACTCTTTTCCAATCAGTCCCTGAGACCAGACTCGAAGAGTCAGGCAGACTTAAGTGTCATTTTAACCCAAAGAGGTTGCTCACACATGCAAAAATCTGGAGTAGTCAACTCTCTTTTTAAGCTGAAGGTCCTCATCAATAATGATACCTCATATTTACTGAAACCAGTTATCAAGAATTTCTGTATGTTTAATCTACTCCCTACCATTCACGTCAGATGTACACAGAGTCTATACAATTAGGGAAAAGCACTTAGAAATCAATGGTAACCAAAAGGGTGGAATGAGGCAGTGTGACTCTCACCACACGTCGTAATGAAAAAGTAAGTAGAATATAGTAAATGAGGAAGAGAGAACTCAGGAAGAGTCCGCAAACTTGGGCAGGTGGACTGGGTTGAGAAATTTGTGTTTACCTGAGCAGCTACTCTGGTGATCTCCATAGTACATCAAGCTTCAGGTCATGAAACCCATCAATAAATTTAGCTTCATCCTTTATTTCCTCTTCACCAATATCAACATGATGACTTTTTTAAACTATAAAACAAATCTTTAATTTCAGGTGGAATTCATTGGTGATTCTTAGGGATAAAAATGATAGTGATGAGCATGACTGATCCAATTTTAAAGAACGAAAACATTAGAAGTTGCTTTGTGAAAAGGAAATTGAGACCAAAAGAGGTTACATGAATGGTCCCAAATTACACAATGAATAAGAGACAAAATTGGGACTAGAACTTAAATCTACTTACTCCTACCTTTATGTTCTTTCTGCTTTTTCACGTGTCACTCATCAGCAAAGCTTGTATTTCTGAGTTTATTATTTCTTCCATTGTGGTATCTGGTAGTGAGGAGTCGATGAATAATTAAAGGTGAAGCATTTAGCAAAAGGAAAATATAAATAAACGTACTCGGATTTGAGGGTACATTGGAGAAATTCATTCCATTATTTGGAGACTTTTGTTAGTTAACATCCACAGTTTTTATTATGAAGTATTATTCCTCCTGAGTCTTAATTTAGACAAGTAAGATGTATCACAGACACAAAATTTGTTATTTGAAATAAATCATGACCTTTATGAACACTTTTGGGTTATGCTAATTTTATGTCTTTTAACTCCTTTATGTCAGTTAAGAAACGTGAGGCTTTGTTCAAGTGTTTTCTCTTTCTAAACTGCAAAAATTACTTAAATGACTGTTACACTGGAACAGTGTCCTAAAAATAATGCCTTCTTTCATTACTATTATTTTATTTTATTTTAATTTTTTTTGAGTTGGAGTCTCACTCTGTCACCCAGGCTAGAATACAGTGGCATGCTCATGGCCACCAAAGCCTTGACCTGCTGGGCTCAGGTGATCCTTCCACCTCAGTCTTTTAAGTAGCTGGAACTACAGGCAAGCACCACTATGCCCGGCTAATTTTTTGATTTATTGTAGAGATGAGGTCTCACCAAGTTGCACAGGCTGGTCTTGAACCCCTGGACTCAGGCAATCCTCTCTCCTTGGCCTCCCAAAGTGCTGGGATTACAGGCTGAGCCACTGAGCTTGGCTTTATTTCATTCTTAACTAATAAGAACTGTTAGTTATGGAAGCCTATATTTTGTTCTAATCAAAAACCCTCTCTTAGTAATTGCCTTTTGGGATGCCAAAAGACTTTAGCACAATTAGATTTTTATAATATTGTGGCTGAACTCAATGTCTATAAGACTTATTTTATAATTTTTGTCTTCAGTTCAACCTGTATTAAAACTTTCAAGTGAAATAATAATATTTCTAACTCAGATTGGTAGTGTTTGGTCTTGCAATAAATATGACTTACAAGTCATATTTAATACTTGAGTCTTCTATGTACAGAATAGAACCTTTATGTATTTTACAAGAAAACTTGGAATGGTTGTTCCAACACAATGAAATGAATGCAATTTTTTCCTTGTGAAAATACATGCATGAATTTTTAGAGATATTATGGTTTCCCTGAGGCACGTTTATTGTTTTTTGAGGGCCAGAAATTTGTATTGCCTAACATTATAAAGGAAGATGAGACATGACTGGTTTTATTTTTTACTACTGTGTAAAATAGTTTACTGAACTCTGTGTAAACACACAGTATCTTTTTGACAGCATGTTTTCCTTTTACTGATAATGTATTTTGCAAACAAAGCCTTGAAGGATAATAGGTTCTCCAGACTGAGCGTGAAAAGCAAGCTCTATGTCTACCATGAAAGCAGTTATGATAAAAGGTCGGCAGACATCATCAATATCTGATTATTTCTGCTCAGTGTCTCACAAGGTCATTTCACTCCAACAGATGTTTATTGGAAGCTTACTCCATGGTCAGCCAAACCCTATTCATAAGCTCTCATAAACAAATTCTAAACTAGCCCAAACGTGGAGATGCCTGGTCTTGGCGGAAAGGGGAATCATTACGGTAACTAAATCTGAATTCTCACGCCAAAATAGGGAAAACAGTGTAGGTTCTTTCATTTCTGAATGACTGTCAAAATGTAGGATTATATTATGCTAGTTGGCAAAAAAGGACAAGATTGTATTTCCAATTTTTGACTTTCTATGTTATTTTGGACATTTTGAGCCAGATATATGAAATATGAAATCGCTTGTGATGACAGTACTTATGAAGAAACTGAAGGGTTTTTTTTCTTTGCCTTAAATGTTTTGTTATTTTCCATTTCCATGAGAAAAGCATAAAGTCCAAATGAGCAATTTCACTTGTATTTTCAAGGATCTTTAAAACAAGGACACATTTCACAAATGCAAAGAGAATGAACAAAAAGAAAAGAAAAAACATGAAGCCCATGAAAGCCAGTTGACCCCATCATATGGCAAGTTTTTATTAAGCCATCAATGCATGGGAATAAGGCCCTCACGATTGCCTATCAATTGTAAATGGATGGAACTAGAATAAATGAAGGGCTTGCCTTATCAATAATTAGAGAGGAGAAAAACCTTTATGATGAATTAAATTGACAAGCCAAATATTAACTAAGACTCTCAGTGTGCAAGCAACTCTGATAGATACTATAACTATATCCATTAATAAAGAAAAGAAAATACTTTTAAAACAGAAGTACAAAAGTTGAAAACAGAGCTCAAGTTATAAAATTTATCTCCAATGCTTTTTACTTAACCCACAAATAAGTATATGATACAAAACTAAACCTCGATTTGCCTGTAGTTAGATTTCATAATGAAAATTTTTCAATAATCAATATTTATTTATTGCATATTTTATTATTTATTACTTACTTAGAGACAAAGTTTTACTCTATCGCCCCGGCTGGAGTTCAGGGGTACAATCATAGTTCACTGCAGCCTCAAACTTCTGGGCTTGTGTGAACCCTTCTCCTCAGCCTCCCTAATAACTGAGACCACAGGTGCATTCCACCATGCCTGGCTAAGATTTTTAATCTTTGTAGAGAGATGAGGTCTCACTATGCTGCCCAGGCTGGCTTCAAACTCCTGGGCTCAAATGATCCTCCTGCTTCAGCCTCCCAATGTGCTGGGATTACAGATATGAGCTGCTGTGCTGGCTTTTATATTTATTTATTTTGTATGTTACATATATTTATTTTTACATTGCCCAATGATAACTCATTTGTTTAACACATGGTTATTTTGTGAGTAATTGATACTTTATATATGATATTTTAAAGCTCTTACAATAAGAATTAATGTCTCTGAATTAACAATGAGTCTAACCTATGAATGACAAACCATATTCTGGAAAACATGTGAGTGGCCAATAAAATTCTATGCATGATGTTCTAATTTGTCAAATGAGTGAGGATACTCTGGCATTTTGGAAACTGGCAATGCCCTCCCTTCCCCCAAAAAATGTTTTTTCCTTGAATATTGCTTTCTCTAGAAATCCACATTAACATTAATCCAAAGCTTTGGGGACTTTCAAATAGAAGGCAAATGAATACATTGAATATAGCAAAAGCACATTCGTTTTTAAATGTTTATTTTAAAATTAAAACGACAAATTGTAGCTGTATATATTTATAAAGTTCAAAGTGTTGTTATAATTTATGGACACAATGTGGAATAATTAAATAAAGCAAATTAACATAGTCATGACCTCAAATACTTATCAATTCTTGTGGTAAGAATATTTGAAATTTACTCTCTCAGCAATTTTGAAATGTCTGATACATTATTTTTTACCATATTTGCTATATTGTGAAATATATCTCAAAAAAAATTATTTCTTCTGTTTTACTGAAGCTTTGTACTCTTTGACTATCATGCTCCAATTTCTTCCAGCTCCCAGCACATGGTGACCACCATTTTACTCTCTGCTTTTTTGTTTGTTTTTGATTCCACATATAAGTGAGATCATATGAATTTGTCTTTCTGTGCCGGATTTGTTTACTCAGCATAATAATGTTCTCTGTGTCCATACACGTGGTGAAAAAAGATGCACAGCAGTGGACAACCACAGGTGCTCACGGTCTTTCTCCCAAAGCAACAATTTTGATGCCTTTACGGTAGAGGTAAGAATAGAAATGACGAAAAAACAGGATTTCTATTTGAAGGAATTAAGAGGGCTTCAAGAAGAAGGTATTATATTTTAGGGTACATGTGCTATTTTAATATATGCATACAATATATAATGATAATATTAGGGTATTCAGCATTCCCATAGCCTCAAGCATTTATCTTTTTTTTTTTAATAATCCAGAGATCTTTTATTTTTGACACCTACTAAGCCATGAATTCATAGGGAATAGGTTCCAGAAGCTCCGGTTCCTTTCCCTTGGTTCTCACAAAGTGTGCTTCTCTGGATGGAGCAGACTGGCGCTAGCTGAACCCACGTGGCTTTCTCCTTGGCTTCTTTCTTTTTCTGTTCATTTTCCTTCATGCGTTTCAGGGAACTATCTCAACTCTTCGAGTGCTTAATATGCTCAATATATACATGAATTCTCTTGGCAAGAATCTTGCCCTTGACGTGTTTGTTAACAACAATGCCAACAGCATGCTGGGTGACATTGTAGGCTCTTTCTGTCTTGCCATGGTAACATTTGTGGGGTATTTCTTTCTGAACAGTATCCATTTCCTTGATGTCTACCATGTCTCGCAGATTCGCATGTACGTGGCCCAAGGAACAAGTCCATGTTTTCTGAACAACCTAGAGAACATGGACCACGTGTCCCTCCTCTTTCCCTTTGTGTTGGTCATTTTGGTGAATTACTGGAAGATGGCGGTTCTGGCCGAAAGGAAGGGAACCTTTTTTGGTGTTGAGAACATTTCAAATCTTTTCTTATAGATATTATTTTAACTGAGACTTGATTTAGCGAGTTTGAGATAAGCAACAATTTTGAAAAGAACATGAAAGCACCTATAAACATTAATGTGTAAGAAACATATTCTCAAGTAGAGAGTGTAAGCCACTGTGGGTCAAAGAAGAGGTTGGAGCCACATACCGAGGTGTCACCGCGTAGCTGGCAGCCAAGGAACCTGGATGAGTTGACCATATGCAGAGCGGGCAGGTGCAGAGGTTACACAAACAAAAAAGTAGGGTGATTGGATAGAAAAGTGTGTGTGAAGAGAGAGATATGGGGGTGGATAAAGAAAGTAGGTTTCGTGTTGTCAGAGCAGAGATTTACAAACATGGATAGAGAGAAAACAAGAATCCTCAGGGGTGAAATTTAAATAAGAGGTATCGGTATGAAATTGCTAATGCAAATACTCAAATAGACATAAAAATATAGAAATAGAGATGTGTGTGTGTCGGTGTATAAATATATGTACATGTGTTTCCTGTTTTTGACAGGTCTTTGAAGCAGTGATATCCCAATATCAATGAACACCCGAATACCCAGATCTTGGTTTCTGAATACCATCTTCCATTAATAGAAACCAGAACTTCTTGGAATGGATAATTTCAGGGCAGGAGTGAAGCAAAACCAAGATGAGCGTGGGACATCTTATTGTGCCTGATAGTAAGAAAATGAGAATGGACTGAGGTATCAGCTTGAGGGAGCCAAATCTATGACAATTTGCATCAAAATAATGAGAATAATGAATTACCAACTGATCGAATAATATAGGAATTTCTAAGTCTGTACTAACATAAATAATAAGTGAATACATAAATACAAAGGAAAAGCGCTCCCTTACTGTAGAATAACAACTAATACATGAAGACAGAAGGATGAAATAGAAAATCATCCATTTGTCAGTCATGGAAGACTGGTGGCTGATTCAGACAAAGTCATCAGTGGAAGCTAAGGCTGGTTGGATGTTTGATAAGGGCTAGAGTTGTGTAACAATAGCAAAACATAGATCCAACCAACCAACACAGATGCTTACTGAAAGTAGACTTGATAAAGAAAATGGAGTACATGCATATGATGGACTACTACGCAGCCATAAAGAACAAAATCAGCCGGGCTCGGTGGCTCAGCCTGTAATCCCATGCCTTTGGGAGGCTGAGGTGAGTGGATTGCCTGAGCCCGCGGGTTCGAGACCCGCCTGGGCAGCGAGACCTCATCTCTACAATAAATCAAAAAATCAGCTGGGCATGGTAGCACATGCCTGTAATTCCGGCTACTCCGAAGGCTGAGTCGGAAGGATCGCCGGAGCCCAGCAGGTCGAGGCTGCGGTGGCCGGGAGCGACCACTGCACTCCAGTCTGGGTGACAGAGTGTGACTCCAACTCAAAAAAAAAAAAAAAAAAGAACAAAGTCATGCCATTTGAAGCATTATGGATGCAGCTGGGGAACACCATTCTAAGTGAACTGTCACAGGAACAAAAAGACTAAATACCACATGTTCTTGTTCATAAGTGGGTCCTAAACATTGGGCATATGAGTGCAAAGGTGGGAGCAACAATGCTAGCACTGCAAATGAGGGGAGGGAGAGAGAGAAGATAAGGGTTACACAACCACCCATGGGTACCATGTCCACAACCAGGGGGAGAAAGGGCATTCTAAAAGCCCAAACTTTGCCTGCACACAATTTACTTATATAGCAAATCCTCGCATGTACCCCCACCACTCTAAAATATTTTTTAAAGCATTGTGAATATTAGAATCACACTCCCCAGAAAATGAATTAATCACAAGGGTCGTTAATTCATTTTGGTTATAAACTTTCTAAACGGTCATCTCTGTGTGTTTTTATATTATTTTTGAAAAACGTTTGCTGAGAACTTACCAAATATTTCAAAGATACTGAGTGTGATGGTTAATTTAAATTAATTTGCTCCGAAGTCCTGATTCAATGAGATCCACTCCCACATTGCCAAGGACAGTCTCCTTTCTGAGAGTCAGCTGACTGCAAACATTAATTATAGCTACAAAATACCTTCACAGCAACATGTAGACTAGTGTTTGACCAAAAAACAGGGCACCATGGTCTAGCCACATTGACACATAAAATTAACCATCACACTCAGTATCTTTGAAAATTTTTTTAAGTTGTTTTTCAAAAATAATGTAAGAACACATGAAGATGGCCATTTAGAAAGTTTATATTTAAGGTGGTGTGCTTCTAAGACATACAAACACACATGCATACAAGACTCTAAAATATAGCCAAAATTACACCCAGAAGTTTATTATTCATTCATAGAATTTATTCAGATATTACATACACAATGGCTGGGGTTTAATTACCCTAATCTTAATTTTAACCCTAGAAGATTTATTTACTTTTTATTTTTTATTATTTTATTTTAAAGATGTGGGGTACAATTCAGGATTAGGTACATAAGTTGTCGATGTACAAGTGAAGTTTGGGACTCCCATTGGTCCTCACTGACCCTAGAAGATTTAGAAGGAGAAAGAACAAAAATGTTTTAAAGTCAGTTAGCTGGAAAGAAGACAGAGAGGTGGTTTATTAAGAAGATAACCAGAAAGGTAAAAGAGAAAGAAAAGATAAAATGTAGGTTAAAGAAAAAAAAAAAGATTTTTACGTAAATTTGTTCAAATAATGGCTCCAGTTAACTGTGAAAAAAATGGACCAAGATATCATTGATACCAAGATAGTTAGAGTTAATTTGTCATACAGCAATATGGACAATTAGGGTTTGTCCGGATTCAAACTGCTTAAAAAGATACACCAACTTCATAAGCAGTAACAGAAATTGTTTCATGGAGTAGACTCCATGAAAATAAAAATCTCAGGGTATGTTCCAATTCTAAAAGAGCATGTGTGTAGAAAAGTAGGGATGTAGAAAAAGAAAGACTCTACACATAACACATACATCCAGGTAGCTTCCCAGAACAGACACAAATTCTTCACAGTAAAGGCACAAACACAATTCTTTTTACCTTGCAAACATATCTCTGCTCCCCCAACCCTGTTCTTCCTCTAACCCTGTTTATCTCTGCTATGCATGCACTCATTTTTAAGTGAATAAGGTTGGGAAGAAATCATGCAGTGAGCATTTGAGGGTAAACAAGGAGGGAAAGTTCAGATCAATTCACCGTGAAGATCAACGTCATCTGTCCATAGCCTCAGCACCTTTCGTTCCTGCATGCAGAAAAACATCTTTTATACAATTTCAACAAATTAATTGGGTTGGCTTAATCCCAGGAAGCAGTACTTGTTTCTTTAAGTAGGTTAAAGTGCTTGAAATTTTAAGCTTTCGTAGAATAACTTAAATAATTTCACCTGTGGAAGTAGCTTTTCCACTGGGCTCATATAATTACATTTTACTAGCAAAAATGTAATGTTCCTTGACTTAAAGTCAAAAATTTCTTATGAACTAGTAAATATTCAGAGAAAAGTGATAAACAGAGGAGAAAATTAGATATTGGGTATAAATTGAAGCATAGCTTAAGATCGCCATGGTTTTTCTTGATCTGGTGGCTATAGGATTGAGAATACACCTGATTCAGTCCTGCAGAGATTAAAATAATGCATACCTAAATGTTCTGGGGTCATGGCTCACACCCGTTATCCCAGCACTTTTGGGGGCAGAGGCAAGAGGATTACCTGAGCCCAGGAGTTCCAGACCAGCCTGAGCAAGTTGGCGAGACCTCTTCTCTACCATAAATCAAAAAATTAGCCAGGTGTGATAGGTAGTGTGTACCTATAGTTCCAGCTACTTGGAAGGCTGAGCCAAAACGATCACCTGAGCCCAGCCAGTGGAGACTGTGGTAGCCATGAGCATGCCACTGCACTCTAGCCTGGGCCACAGAGTGAAACTCTGACTCAAAAATATAAATGAATAAATAAATTAAAATAAAATAAAAGAGTGGATACCTAACTGTTCAATGGATGGTTTTCTTATATAACACTGGTAGATGGTAAATAACTGAGATAATACATAGTAATAACATCGTTCAAAACATATTCATCAACTGATTTCCATCAACTCAAACCCTGTAAAATAGGCTGGATGTGTGGGTTAGATGAAGCTAATTCTACAAACAGAAAAACTAAGATTTAGTAAGGTCAAGCCCCTTGGCTTGGAAACCCAGTAGACGTAGGAGATGAGGCTGGGGCTCTGACTTCCGAAGCGGAGCGTTTTTCTTTGCCCTACACTGGGTGACTTCGTGTTATTTTAAGCTGATATCTAAGAAGGGCGTACTATGTGCCAGATACTCTAAATTTATTATCTGGTATAATTCTCGTAACATTTCTATGAGGAAGATTATATTTTACAGATGGGACCAAGACCCAGAATGGGTACAATCTTTACCACCAGTTACTCAGTTTGCTTGGAGTGGACCAGGGCATCAGCCCACATTTCAGAGTCTGTGCTCTTAACCACTGCTCGCCACTGTACCTAAAACTCTCATCTGAGATCGTCGTTACCTAATTAGGAGTATGGACTCATTCTTAGAAAATAATTTCCTGACAAAGCTGAGGATCAATAGAAATTGTAGCATAAGCTGAGAGAAGTAACGGAAAAGGGAGTTAACATGTACTAGCCACACTCTTGGACTAAATGTGGGGCTTTTACACCAATTCCTTTGATGCTTTCAGTGTTTAGCCACCATGATGACTAATTCTGTGAATCAACTTGACTGTGCCATGAGATGGCCAGATATCTGAGTAGACATTATCTCCGGGTGTGTCTGTGTCCAGAAGGGGCGAGCATTTGAATTGGAAGACTGGGTCAAGAAACAGCCCTCCCCAGAGTGGTGGGCATCAATCAATCCGTTGAGAACCTGAATGGAACAAAACGGGGATGTAGTTGAATTAACTTTGCCTGACTGCTTGAGGTGCTGCCTTGATTTTTCTTCTGTCCGCATGGAACTACATCACTGCCTTTGGTGAGTATTCACGGATCATGGGTCTTCTCAGCTTTCATAATTGCATAAGCTAATACATTATAACAAATCTCTTCACATATACATAAGATTCATATATATGTATTTCTAAATATACATATATTCCTAGATATTAATTATGTAGATATAGAAATATATCGTTACATATATATCCTATTGGGTTTTCTTCTTCGGAAAATTCTGGCTTATAAAGTGACTAAAAATGTTGTATTTGATTACATTCTGTCAAATCATCACATCTCATCTATAGGATAGATACTATCCCATTTTACAAAAAGAAAACTGAAAGACAGTGTTCTTAAATAATTTGCCTGGTATCAGAGCCAGAGTTGAGGCTCAGTTAAATTATGACACTAAAGGTATCATGTTTTTACTATGGTGCTTCTGTCTAACATTCTTAGTTGAGTGCATGTAGACATAAGTCTGGCAATTCCAGGCAACATATAACTCACACAGCTCTGAACACTGCAGCAGCATTTGAAGTAAGCCTTGAGAACTTTATAGTTTTGTTTTGTTTTGTTTGTTTGCTTGTTTGATGTTTTTGAATAGCCACCTTCTAACCAGAAGTTTTTTCCCCTGGCCTGGTTCACAACATTAATGCAGGCTTTCACCCAATGATCCTTAGTCTTTGTAACTCAAAAGCTATTTCTCTGCAATGTTATAACAGATTTCCCTGTATGTCCTACACACATGAACTTGCGCTTTCTGTTTTTGCCTATAGCTCTTCCAGGTCCTGAAACTTCCACTCTGATGGTAAGTGGAAGCATTTTAATAAAGAAAGACGTAGGTTGGGTGCAGTGGCTCACTCCTGTAATTCCAGTAGAGTGCCAAGGTAAGAGGATTGCAAGAACCCAGGAGTTCAAGACCAGCCTAGGCAGCAAAGGGAAACCTCTTATCCAAAAAAAAAAAGAAGAAGAAGAAAACAAATCAGCCAGGCATGATAGCCCATGCCTGTGTTCCCAGCTACTCAGGAAGCTGAGGTGGAAGGGATCATCTGAGCCCAGGAGAATGAAGCTATGGTGAGTTGTAACCATTCCACTGCACTCCAGCCTGGGTGATAGAGTGAGATCCCAACTTGGAAGCGGGAGAGAGAGAGAGAGACAGAGAGAGAGAGACATGGTTGGTAAGAAAAGAAGAAAGGAAGAGTGGAAGAAAGTCGGGAGGAAGGAAAAAGGAAGAGAGGAGGGAGGGAGAGAGGGAAGGGAAAAAGAAAGGGAGAGATGCCCTGCAATCTGAAATAAATAGGTCCTGCCAGAGTCCTCCCAACAGCTCACAGAGTCTCAGGTGGCACAGAGGGACAGGTCCTAATAAGAGAACTGGCTGTTCCTCGCTTAGGGTCTTCCCCTAGGCAGTGAGATATCCGCGGATAGTAGCATTGCAATTACATAGCATTCATAGCATGAATACATAGCATTCATCTTTGATGCAGCTACCTTTCACTGAGTAGGTATTCACAAGCATATACTGAATGGATGTAAAATAACCCCGAAAGTGTCAAGTGAGTATTACAATAGCCTCACAAGCTTATTGATTCTTCTTGAAAAATTTCTATTGATTCTTCTTGTAAAATGTGTATTTATCATCAAAGAATCAGAATGCATGTGAAAAATAGCTTGCTAATTATTGCACAGTGGTTAACTATCCAAACCTGGTAAGAAAGGAAGAAAGGAAGAATGGAAGAAAGGAGGGAGGAAGAGAGGGAGGGAGGGGAAGGAAGGAAGAAGGAAGGAAAAAAGGGAGGCAGGGAGGGAGGGAAGCAAGAAGGAAAGGAAGGAAAAAAGAAAGAGAGAGATGCCCTACAAGCTGGTGATGAACCAGGCCTGTGAGTGATCTTAGTATGTAAAACAGTGATGCTTCCTGGCAGTCAGAAGTATAACATCTCTGTTGGGAGTTCTCTGTTTCGCTTGTTACACGCAGAATAAAATCTTTATATAGTCTCCGTGTATCGTGCGTCAATGAAGTCACTTCAGACACAGAAACTATCCGGGTCTCGAATCACGTTTACGTGTTCACCAGAAGCTCTCAGTAGAAAATCGCAATGCCTACTCTCACCCAAAATTTTAATAGACCACCCAAATGACTGAATACGATGTTATACTGACAGCAAGAAGAAACAAGCAAAACCTCCATTGCAAGAAAGAAGTTTGTCTGCAATATACTTCTTTGATAACGTCTTCATGTTTTCCTGTTGCGCACTTTGACCCCACATCTCTATCTACCACTGCCACTGAGAGGGTCATTAAATCATGGCACATCCAATAACAAAAATATTTTTTCTAACACTAGTTCACAAGTGGGAAATTAGGGAAAATTCTTGATCTGTGGCTATGGTTTGAAAGTGTGTCCCCTCCAAAATTCAGGTTGAAACTTAACCCGCGTTGCAATGGTATTCATATCAAAACAAGGCCTTGAGTTAAATATCTGTGTGAAGCATCTGGAAGGATCTCTTTCCAGATTGAGTTGGGAGCTGAAGGTTGACATTGGCCCAAATCTTCATAATAATGTCAGGTGACTTCTATGTGCTATCCCCAGGTACAATGGATAAATGAATCAGCAAAGCAAATGCTTTTCTTTCTGATAAATTATCTTTGGCTTCCTGGAGTGATTAATTACAATTCTTAGTTAAAATACCATATAGAATATTTTCTCCTACTATACATTTGGGACAGACTTTCCTGGAAATTCCTTTAGAAGTAAAACAAAATATATTTCAAGACTGCTATTTTGCTCAGGAAAATATAAGTCCCAGAAAAGGATCTGAATTGAAAATGTGAGGGAAGCCCTGGTTTCTCCACTAATGCTGGCAGCTTTAGCAATAACACACACCAAGAAACTATAGATGTCCGTGATCTAGATTTGATTATCTGCTAAATGGCTCTGTAACAAAAGGGAATTGAAAAGAAAATCCAAATCATCTAATGGCATAAACCTTCATGGATTAAAAAATTTATCAAGCCGGGCTCAGTGGCTCAGCCTGTAATCTCGCTTTGGGAGGCTGAGGTGAGTGAATCTGTGGGTTCAAGACCCGCCTGGGCAACTTGGCAAGACCTCATCTCTACAATAAATCAAAAAATCAGCCGGGCGTGGTAGTGCAAGCCTATAATTCCGGCTACTCGGAAGGCTGAGGCAGAAGGATTGCCGGCACCCAGTGGGTCGAGGCTGCAGTGACCAGGAGCGGCCACTGCACTCCAGTCTGGGCAACAGAGTGAGACTCCAACTCAAAAAAAAAAAAAAAAATGTATCTATCAAGATATTGTTTAGAACATATCATATTTTTATAAATAAAAATACAATCTTAGGATACAAACGGTTTACAATAAACTGTTAATAAAAGCATTATTCACAATATCTATGGTATTCCCACCAAAAGAGGCCCACTCACAAGCATCACATAATTGACACTCCTTTGAATATGCCTAGCAAGGAAGTGAATGCCTGACAGTCTTGCAGAACTATCTCTTGCGCTTTCAAAAAATTGGATTTCCAGTCCCTGGATCACAGAGATTGTCACCTGTGAAGGAGTCTAAGCATGTGTGTTTTAGAACACTTTTTGTGTGTTTCTGTGCACGACCAGGGTTGAGGGTCACAGGTAATTTGGATTTGGGGATGCGACTCATTCTATGTCAGCAACTGAGGCATCACTCTTGGAGAGGGCAGACACCTCAGGATGTGTGAGAGGAATACACATTCGCAGATAGTCAAACAGCTTCTCTAGGACCAGTTTTATGACTCTTGGATCTTCTCAGCAAAGCACGGGCCAATAAAAGGAGCCAGAGTGTTGAGAAAGAGCAAAGATGTCTTGATGAGAATATCTTTAGGGAAAGTCATTTCCACTGACTCTAATGGAAGAACAGTTTTTTTGCTCACCTCAGACCTTTAAAGAGGGTGACATGCTTCAGGGGGACCACTCTGATAGCTTTGAAATGTGCTCCCTGAAGTTGAGTCATATAGAGGCTAAGTACCAAATCATACCTGAGACAATTAAGCAGACAATGACCTGGATTTAACTCCCAGGCAATCTAGAGATGGAGAGAGTCTGCAACCATCCTCAAACAAAGTCAGGAGACTCCACCACGTGGCCATTGGGCTGCTCTCTCAGTGATTGGTCAGAACAAAAGGGTCACCTTGAGAGCTATCCCACAGAGCCCTTCGTGAAGCTACAGTCTCTAGTGGTTGGATAGAATGTACGCAGCAGCACTACCTTACTTATTTGGTGTATATATACTTCCTTGTCCTAGCAAGGATTTTAAGAGGACTTTCATAAGAAATTTTCATGATAAAATAGTGAAATCAAAATAGAAACATGGGTTCGGGCCAGGGAAATATAGAGAATTTCAACCTGATGAAAAGGAAAGCACATATATATGGAGCCCAGATGGTAGAGAGGAAAACTTAACATTTCACTTTCAGCTTCCTAGAGACCAAAGCAACCCAAGAAAAATTAATTTACATAATCCCCATTATAAAAAATTAAGTGGCACACCACACCCTGATGAACACAAAATTTTCTTAGAACAACTCTCTAAAAAAATTCTCATTAACTGTGGGATCTACAGAAAGAGATGTCAAATAGAAAGAAAATACACACAAAGGTACCTATGGCCCAACTATTTAGCAAATCTCTGGCGTGAAGACTGGCAATGACCATGCTTTGTGGTAGTAATAATGAAAAGAAAAATTGGCATATGTTGCAGTTTCCTATGGCTGCTGTAACAAATTACAACTATCTTGGCAGCTTAAAATAACAAAAATGTATTCTCTCACAGTTCTGGAGGCCAACAGTGCCAAATCAGTTTTACTGAGTTGAAATCAGTTATGTCAGGGCTGCACTCCCTTTGGAAGCTCTAGGCGAAAAGCCACTCCTTGCCACTTTCAGCTTCTGGTGGCTGTCCTCGGTCCTCGGTTTATGGCCACATCACATTACATTGCTTTGTTCTCTTCCGTCTATGTAAAATTTCCCTCTGCCTCTCTCTTATGATGATACACTTAGGGCCTACCTTGATAATCTCAGATAATCTTCACATCTCAAGTACCTAATAATCTTATCTGCAAAGATCAGTTTTTCCCATATTAAATTAGCACTCACAGGTGCCAGTGGCTATCTTTTAGGGGTCATTTTTCAGTTAACCACAGCATATGAACAGCAACATATATACAACATAACATGCAGCATAAGACTGTCTATACACCCATATATGTTAGGTAATAAACTGGCGTTCTAAATTCAGAAACCTTGGTGAATTTCAATGACATCTTAATGGATGTAATAAATTCTCATATTGTAATTACAGAAGGATTTTTAGTTCTCCGTAGTAAGTACTGTAAGTCCCCTACATATGAGTCTTCAAGCTGTGAATTTTCAAAGATGCAAGCATGCGTTCACATGTCTAGTCACGTAAGTTAGTTCACGTGTCTGGCGTAGATTCTACAAGTAGTTGTGCTTTTGTGTACTTTACCATATAGTACTGCATAGAGTACAGTAGTATGGTACCATTATTTCAAACCCAGCATGTCCAGAAGCAAGCATAAAAGCAGCAGTGATGTAGCTGGTACTGCTAATAAGCGTCAAGTGATAATAATGGAAATAAAAGTGAAAATAATTGAGAGAGGAGTGGAATGAGGCAAAATGATGGTAGATAGACCAGGCATGGTGGCTCACGCTTGCAATCCTAGCACTTTGGGAGGTGGAGGTGAGAGGATTGCCTGAACCCAGGGTTTCGAGACCAGCCTGGACAACTTGGCAAGACCTCGTCTCTACAATAAATCAAAAAATTAGCCAGGCAAGGTGACGCATGCCTGCAGTTCCAGCTACTTGGAGGGCTGAGGTAGAAGGATTGCCTGAGCCCAGCAGGTCGAGGCCGCGGTGACTGTGAGCGTGCCACTGCACTCCAGCCTGGGCGACAGGGTGAGACTCCAACTCAAAAAAAAATGGTGGACATCATTCGTTCTTATAACATAGATCATTTGATCATCGGCAGAATTCTAAAGAATAGGGGCAGACTCCTTGAACATGTGAAGTCTGCTGTGCCGATGATGTTGACAATAACCTTGAAGAAGTGTGAAGAAGTGATGGAGCAGATGGAGAAACTTCTCAGTGTGTGGATGCAGGATCAGCATTGGTGTCAAGTCCTGCTCAGCTTACTGATGATTCTAGAGAAAGCTAAAAGGCTTTATGAAGACTTGAAGAAGAATCACAGCAAAGAATCAGAGGGCTCATCATTCAGTGCCAGCCATGGCTGGTTTCATCGATTCAAGGCTAGAGACAACCCTCACAATGTAAAAGTAAATGGCGAGGCAGCACGTACAGGCAAGGTAGCTGCCTGGGGATATCTTGAAATATCTTGAGAAATTATTAATGAAGGCTCATATTTTCCCGAGCAGGTTTTTTAATGTGAGTGAGACAGGAGTGTACTGGAAGAAGATGCCAGACTGAAGCTGCATCAGTGAGGAGGAAAAGTGGATGCCAGGCTACACAGCAGCAAAGAATAAGAGAACTCTGTCATCTGGTGGCAAAGCTTCCAGTAATATGAAACTGAAGCCTCTCTTAGTTTACCATTCGGAGAACCCAAGAGTCTTAAAATATAGCCAAGGGCTCTCTTTGTGTTGTGTGGAAGAGTAACTGTGTGCCATCAGCATTGGGCATAAGTGACATTTCACTTTGTCCTCCTCCGTATCCTATTGCTGACAGTCCTTCCACTCTGCCATCTCCCACCTCCTTTCCCCACTGCAGTCAGTAACTCTTCTTGTCCGCTAACTGAATGCCACCCCCCGTACGCCAGCAGCTGTATGTGCTGTATTACTGTACTTTTCAAAGTATCATACTGCAAGACTTAGAAAATGTTTTATTTTTTGTGTTTTGTTTTTTATGTATTTTTTGTCTGAAAATTATTATAAACCTATTACAGAACAGTACTCTATAGACTGTGTTTGTTGGGTATCTAGGCTAACTTTGCAGGACTTACAAACATATTGGACTTAAGAATGTGCCCTCAGAAGGGAACTTGTTCATATGTAGGGGCTTACTGAACAGATTTCTGAAAGCCAACAGGTGTTGATGAAATCATTTGTGAAAACCAGAGTCATATTTCTCACTGGTGTCTCTATTAAGAGCACTACATTTAAAAAGTAAACTATTATTCTCCCTTTAAGCTAGTAAAAGCTAAAATAGCTCAATGTGGAACTTTAGCTCACCAGAGAATTTTAAGGTTGGCCAGGACCCCTGCCCATTTTCCTTATTTTTTGAATAATTAGTCCTAGACAAAATAGCCAACACGTGGCACAAGGAACCAGAATGACCACTTGCTTGCTTCTGCTGTGTGCACTTTCCTTTGAGCTATGCAACTCTTTTGTTTGGTCATTTACTGAAATAAAGGCTAGTTGTAATCACTTTCCAGCTCTGGTGTCTTCCGTCTTTAGAATTAAAGCATATTAATTAGGATTTAAATCTTTATTTCTGGTTTGTTTTTTGTGTTTCATTTTTTTTGAGTTAGGGTCTCACCTTATCACTCAGATTGGAGTGCAGTGGCACAATCAAGCTCAATGCAGCCTCAAACTCCTAGGCTGACAGGATCTACCCTCCTCAGTCTCCCAAATAGCTAGGACTACAGGTGTGTACTACCACCCTCAGTCAAGTTTTTGAATTTTCTGCAGAGACAAGGTCTCACTATGTTGCCCAGGCTGGTCTTGAACTCATGGGCACAAGCAATCTCCCTACCTCAGCCTCCCAAAATACAGGGATTACAGGCATAAGCCCCTGTGGCTGGCCTATTTCTGGTATAACAAATATTCTTACTAAATCCTCACATATAAAAAGCTGACCTGTGGGAGAAGATGGCATCCAATATTCAACTTCAATTCAACTTAATTGAAAGGAGTTGGTTCCTTTAAGATTCAATGGGAACACAAGGAAACAAGCCTCAGATGTACTCAGTACAGACATATCTACCAGAAGCAGTCTGCAGGGCTTAATTTGTAGCAGCTGGGGAGGTTTCCATCTACAAATCCAATTAAAGGTTCCAAAATTTGCTCTCTCCCACAAAATAAATTGGCCTGTGGTTTTCTGAAAACTCACTCGCTATTTATCTATTACTTTTTCATGAGAGAGGCTTGGTAAAAGGGCCCAATGTCATTCTGATATCCTTTGCAAGTCATTGGCTTTTAAGCTTGCTTTCCAGACAAGCTTAGCAAGGAGCCAGTTGATTACAACAAAATCTTCCCCTGTATCTCAAGCCAATGCCAGGATGCTGTTTGACAAATCCAACTTTTAAAACCTGAGTGGTTAGGTGATTTCGAAATCATTTAGTTTTTTATAGATGCTCATAACATAAAATACAGAAGACATTACAACGTGACCTAAATTTTTTCTCAGGGTATTATATATCGTGTTTGGGCAGTTAGAACTCCCTTGTATTATTTATTCATGCCAGTATAAATTATTCTCTTCCAATGAACTCAAGTCACATAAACTCTGGCTTCCAGGAACCAGAGCATGCTCTTTTTTGAAAGTGATGTGAATTTCACCTCATTCCTTGGAAATTGAAAAATCAAATAACAAACAGCCCCTGTGTTTGCAATCAATACCTAGTTCAGTAACTCCTTGAGATTGTTTGACTCCAGCGCGAGTTGCAGTCTTGGGAGCATTAAGGACTTGAAATCCTTTTTTTTTTTTTTTTTTTTTGCTATCAGCTCCAAAACCAAGATGAGCTACAACGGGGAGTTACCTTTATTGTGGGGCTCTGAAGAAGGATCTCTGGTTTGTTTTATTTTAAAACCAGAAACCAATTCAAGGATGATGAATGGTGTCAGTTTGACAGCACCAAAGGCTGAAATTCTCCATTTCTTTCAAGGTTTAGGAGGGCAATGGCTGCAATTTCTTTTACAGTTTACCCTGCAAAGTGCCTTAACTTCTACCTGAATAAGCCGATTCTAAAAATGCGGTATCAAGATCACGATCTATTCTGACAATTCCTTTTCTCCTAATAGCCCTGGAAAAGTGTGAAGGCAGATGTATTAACAGAGATCCGTTTTACTTTTTAAGCGTTTTTTTTTTTTCCACTTGGAATTGAATAAGCCTTCTGATTGGATTCATCTGGGTAAGTACACTTATTGAAAGATAAAGCTGGTTTGGACCTGGCTACAACAATGACTGTTCTAGGGGTCCAACTCAGACATGGTTCAGGTTTATTGACCTGAATTTTGACTGATTGAGGAAAAGCTTACACTTACACAGTCCATCTTTCTACTTGAACAGAAACTTTACCCTGTTTTTTTGTTTGGCACCAATAATAGTAGTGACATTGAGGAATGGATAGCTCTTTGTCCCTTAGAGATAACTGTGGAACAAGAAGAGAAAAAATTGTCTTCCTCTAGTCATTACCATATGGTAAGGATGACTTCTGGTGGCTAATACACCATCTACTTTTAAAAGAGTGTCATTTTCTCCAAAGTAATTTGTTTATCACTTATTCCTTCTCATATCTCACTCATTTACAGCATTTCAATATCTTCATTGAAATGATTATGAAAACTCATTGAAAGAATGAAAGACATTATTTCATCATTTCTCATGTATACTTCCTTGAACTTTTTAGATATTTTGTGTAGTTTCTAAAGGAGGTTATTAATAGATATTGAAGTTTAGTTTATATCAATAGTAGTGGTAAAGTTTAAAGAACCAGTATAATAAAATTGTGCTGAAGTAATGATACTAATAGAATTTGCTCAAAAACCACATTAGGACAATTGTTGCTAAAAGCTTTTGGGATAATAATGAAAACATAGCTTGTTTCAAGGTGTTTATAATCTAATTGGAAAAATAACAATAAGACATTGGAAAAAAAGAGAAGCAGTGTGAAACAAAATTCAAATGTTTCCACCAAATATGGAGTGTTCTAACAAAAATTTGTCTCTTTACTCAGAGGGAATATATATATAATATGTTACATGTAAGAGATATATAATACTTCACATAGCATTGACTCTAAATACTGATAGAATTCAGTTAAAGGATAAATTAAATGAAGCATGAAATATATGAATCGTGAATTCGGTTACCAAAAAAAAAAAAAAGAAAATTTATTTTTAAAAAAATAGAGTTGGAGGAGGACATTGCCTGTAAAAAAACAACTGCCTAACACGTGGTATGACCATGGGTTATATCGGAAGAATGAGGCTTTCTCGTTTCTTTAGAGGATGAAATACACTTTGAAGTTATCATAATGAATATTGTTTTTCCTCCCATACAAAACTTTCAGGAAGTGAAAACCTGAGTGATTGTTAGGATAATTTTAGCCTGTGTCAAAAAACAGAGCAAATCATAGCAAACTAAATTAGCACGCCGGGGAAGTGCCTGTTCCTTTTCAAGGATTAAACTGTTGTGCTGAGTTTAGCAGCCCACGGGCTAGATAGATTTTTTTTAAATCTCTTTCTTAACTTAAAATGATAAAAGCTGAATAAGAAATTGTCTTGAATTCGTACATTTATAGTTTACAAGTATAACCATATACTCCAAACACTTCAGATTTTACGAATATAATCACATATATCATTTTCTTCTACATTGGAGAGAGAGGAGATGGTTCAATGTTGATTGTCACTTTCTAGTTTTGTGATCTTGATCTTACCTTTTCTTCTTCCTTTTAAGATTTAGTTTTTTCTTTTCTGTTATATGAAAAGAATGATATTTATCTCATGGAAATGTAAATATTTATTAAAGTATAGTGCCTGGCACAGAGTTGAAACTCGGGCATTTTCTACACAGATAGGGCATTACCACCATCTGAAAGATGACAACACCCCAAAAAAGTCAGGTGGCTTGCCCAAAACCTTACAGATTGAAGGGCTAAGCATGATAGATTATTATCCTGTGATTTTTCTATTATCTAGCTCCAAATACTAGTAATTTCCCCTGTGATCATATTGATAGATATGAGTATCTCTGTGGGTCTATAGATAAATTTCAATTATGCAGTCACACACCACATACTGGCATTTTACTCAACAGCAGATCACATATAAGACCGTGATCCCTTAAGATTGTAATGGAACTGAAAATTTATTGCCTTAGTGATGTCATAGCCATATTAAAGTTTTAGCATGATGCATTATTCACATTTATAGTGACACTGGTGTAAATAAACCTACCACACTGCCAATCAAGGCACGAGAACATGAGATATTATTTCAAAGAACAGCACATATAATTATGTACAGTAGATAATACTTGATAACAAATCACTCTGTTACTGGCTTATGTATTTACCAGATGATACTTTTATCAATATTTTAGAGTTCACACCTTCTACTTTTCTTCAGGTAACTCTAAAACAGTCACAGACAGGTCAGTCAGAAGGTGTTCCAGAAAATAGCATTGTTATCATAGGAGATGACACCTTCCTGTATGTTACCACCTCTAAAAGTCTGCCAATAGGGACAAGATGTGGAGGTGGAAAATGGTGATATTGATGATCCTGACCCTGTGTAGGCCTAGGCTAATGGATGTGTTTGTGTCTTTGGATTTAAAAAAAAAAAGTTTAAAAAAAGTAAAAAAAAAAAAACGTAAAAATATTAATTTATTATTGAAGAAGGAAATTTTTAAAATACATTTAGTGTAGCCCAAGTGTACAGTGCTTACAAAGTCTACAGTAGTGTACAGTAATGACCCAGGTGTTCACATTCACTCACTGACTCACCAAGGACCACCTCCCATCCTAAAAGCTCCATTCACAGGAAGTGCCCTCTACGAGTGTACCATTTTTATCTTTCATGCTGTATTTTTACTGTGCCTTTTCTATGTTTGGGTATACAAATACTCACCATTGTGTTACAATTGCCTACAGTACTCAGTACAATAATAGCCTCGGTGTGTAGTAGCCTAGACGGTCTAGATTTATGTAAGTACTCTCTTTGATGTTCACACAACAGCAAAATCACCCAGCAACATGTTTCTGAGAACATATTCCTGCTGTTAAGCAATGCATGCCTGTATTTAACAAAGCCCGCATCATTTACGTATGTAAGGATACGTAATAAATGTATGCATAAATGATTTATTATCATGCTTCTTAAACTATGTATCCATGGGGTATGTGGCCGTGTGCTGTTGTTATTCAGAATCACAGATTAAACATGGAACACCTCATAGAAGAAGAGGAGAAATTTTTTTTAATGAAAATAAGCAACTCACTCTAATGAAGCAGACCTCCCTTTGTTAATATAAAATAAGAAATGTTCTTGCAGGAGTTCATTGTACATCATGCCCCAATCCCTAGTTTATATAACCCTACTTTCAGCCATGCTGAATACATTGGAATAAATTTTAATCAGCATGAAAATCCTGTGTTAAAGATGATGAAGACATTTGTGTTCACCAGACATCTACATTTTCCAGAGCATACGCCAGAAGCTAATTTGGTCTCTCATCTTCTCTTCATGCTATAATCTCCATACATTCTTATATCTGCTCTTTTCCATTTATTCTCTCCTCCATTTTGAGGGAAGAAATATTAAATATGAAACGGCCAAAGGTAACCTAAGGAGGAAAAGTAGAGGCAAGTACAGCCAACGCTTTATGATTTTACTTGAGGTTAAATTACAATTCTCAATCATACGAAATAGCAGTGGCATGCGCGCTGCTTAGGAGACTTCAACCACCACCTTCTAGACTGCTCTGTGTGATGCTGGGGCTGGGAGTCGGTCTGTAAATCACGTTTCTGCTTTGACCAGCAGGCTCCGTGTTAGACTTTGCCAATAGGGAGCAGTAGGGGGAGCCTCGGAAAATCAGAAGAGGTAAAACAAAAAGACATGTTGTTCCCTGTCTGCTTCTGACTCTTATCCCAGTGGTCCCAGCTAGGTACTTTCTTCCCACTTAAGACACTTCTCCAAGGAGCACTATTAATTCTTACTTATAGTTCTCCCAACATTCTTGCTTTAAATCATTGCTTCAGGCATTATTTCTCTTAAAATCATTGACTTAGTGCTTTGGTTATTATCACAAAACATACATACTGAGTTGTTTGTTTGTTTGTTTTTTCTTAACTTGAGCTCTGTCAGAAATCTCGAGAGCAATCATACTATTTCTCAGCTCTCCTCCAAGAATTCTGAATGGTTTGGATAATCTTCTCTTGTGATTACTAGAAAGAGAATATTCAAATGATTAAAATAAAATTTGGCCAGGCACGGTGACTCATGCCTGTAATCCCAGCACTTTGAAAGGTTGTGGGAAGAGGATTCCCTGAGCCCAGGAGTTTGAACCAGCTTGGGCAACTTGGCAAGACCTCATTTCTACAGGAAATTTAAAAATTAGCCAGGTGTGGTGGTGCACTCCTGTAGTCCCAGCTATTTGGAAGGCTGAGGCAGAAAGATCGCCTGAGTCCAGCAGGTAGAGACTGTGGTAACCTTGAGGGTGCCACTGCATTCCAGCCTGGGTGACAGGATGAGATTCCAACTCAAAAAGATAAATAAGATCCAAAATGTGTCTCAACACTGCAAGCCATGAGACCATGAGATACAACTTTAAACCCTGTTTAAACGTGTCTATATAGCATTTTATTGAATAAAGTAATTAATTTGGACTTGTAATTTTAAAAACTCTTTTGAAAGTTTCTATGGGATTAGAATTTTTTTCATTTTCCTTTATAGATGCAGCATAAAATATACCAGAAACCTAAACCACAGAACCTCTCACATCTGTTTTTCCTACATTAAACATCAAAAAGACTTTAATTTTTTTTTCCTTTTCTGTTCTTTGTGCAATGCTGTAAAAAAAACTCTGTGTGTCATTGACGAGGGCTGATAGAGAAAGCAATGATACAATGATAATAAACTTTTCTCTATACTCAGAAGTCATGTTTTAATTTTTCATACAACTGGTGAAACAAATGTTTTGTTTGTTACCATTTCATAAGAAATAAATACAAGATACATTTTTAAATATTTTGAAGAGCTTTTCTCTTGAAGATTTTCTAATCTACCAGGAAAGCAGAAAAATAGTAAACTCCCATATACACATTGTGATGGTTGATTTTATGTGTGAGCTTAACTGGGCCACTATGCCCATTTATGTGGTCAAATATTATTCTGGATGTTTCTGTGAGTGTGTTTTTGAATAAGATTAACTTTTAAATCCACAATTTTTTTTTTTTTTTTTTGAGTTGGAGTCTCACTCTGTCGCCCAGGCTGCATACTCCTTCCTCAACCTGCTGGGCTCAGGTTATCCTTCCATCTCAGTCTTCCAAGTAACTGGAAATACAGGCACACGCCACCACGCCTGGCTAATATTTTTTTATTTATTGTAGAGGTGATGTCTCACCAAGTTACCCAGGCTGGTCTTGAACCCATGGGCTCAGGCAATCCTCTCACCTCAGCCTCCCAAAGTGCTGGGATTATAGGCATGAGCCACCGTGCCCGGTCAAAATCCACAAACTTTGAGTAAAGTAGATTGTCCTCCATAATGTAGGTGGGTCTCATGCAATCAGTTGAAGACCTGAATGGAACAAAGACTGACCTTCCCTAAGCAAGAGAAAATCCTTCCAGCACAAGTGCCTTCAGACTGCAACTAAAACACTGGCCCTTCCCTATTCTATCCTGCATATTTTGAACTTGCCAGTTTCCAGAATCATGTTAGCCAATTCCTTGAAATAAATCTCTCTCATATGTGTGTATGTATACACATTGTGTATGTATGTATGTATGTATGTATGTATGTATATGGGTATTAGATATGTGTATATCTACACACATCCCACTGGTTCTGTTTCTCAGGAGAACCCTGAGTAATTATACCCACCATCACCATTAACAACTAGCAATCACTGTTGTAATAATTTGGAGTAAATGTAGACACCATTACATTTCATTTCCAAATAAGTCACCAAGTCACTATCCACAATCTCTAAATATAATATTTTCCTGCATTAGAAAACACTATTATCGCACCTAACAAACTTGATAATTCTTTGTATCACTTAATACTCACTCCATCTTGAAATTCTCTCAACACTCCAAAAAATGTTTTGAAACCAGTTAAGAACCAAACATTGGCTGGGCGCAGTGGCTCAGCCTGTAATTCCAGCACTTTGGGAGGCCGAAGCGAAAGGATTTCCTGAGCCCGAGGGTTTGAGACCAGCCTGGACAACATGGTGAGACCTTGTCTCTACAATAAATCACACACACACAAAAATAAACTCGCTGGGCATGGTGGCATGTGTCTGTAGTTCCAACTACTTGGAAGGCTGAGGCGAAAGGATCGCCTAAGCCCAGCAGGTCGAGGCTGCAGTGGCCGTGAATGTGCCACTACGCTCCAGCCTGGGCAACACAGAGTGAGACTCCAACTCAAAAAAAAAAAAGTAAAAGAACCAAACATTATGTTGGGATATGATGGTAAATGATACATCATAGGTGGTGCTGTGCATCTCAGATGGCATCACCGTAAGACACACCTGACGTCTACACTATCAATGATACTAACGTTGAACTTTTACTTGGGGGGAAGTTACAGCCTTGAATTCCTTTGTAAAGTTGCATCTTTTCTCTTGGTGAGCTGCAAGCAATCTTTGTGATGATATTTGGTATCCCATGAATATTTGTAACGATCTTTCATCTAAGGATTTGTATCACCCATTCGTGATTATTACCTGAGTCAAGTGTGTTATTAGAAGCGGCAAAATAAATTCGATGAATATCAATGATATTCAAAGATGAATATCAATGATTTACAAAGTTCATTCTGTTTCCCATATTTTCCTAATTTGCTCACCTCTGAACACACAAGCATGGAATTTGGAGTTGTCGTGGCTAGAGTTACTCTAAGATAAAAAGGAGTCTACTTTAAGATTTGGCTTGTGTAGAATGAGGAAAGGCTAAAAGATTAGAAATAAGAATATTGATGTTCAGAAGTCCCAAGCCCCAAACCATTTTTTAAAAATTATATAAGATACCTTATATAAAACGTTCTGATTTAATGAGTAACAGATAAATAAATTATGCTTGGCAACGCAAACCAAAGAACTAATAGCTGGAATTACTTTTACAAAGACCCAATCAAATGACGTTCAATGTATGTAAACCAGCTAACTTGACACTGGTTTTACTTTTTGCATGCTTTTTTATAGAATTTGGAGAAGTCTTGACCTTGTATCTTCTCGTTGGTTTCTCATATTCACTGAAAATCAGAGGTTCTGATTGACATTAGATTTTTACCTCTTTTCTAGCACTGAGTATCTTCTGAATATGTAAATTTACTTTCAAATTTCCTAAGTCTGTGAAAAAAGGAACACCCACTCAGCATAAATGGAAAAGATACTAAATTTAAGGGATTTAGGGAATAAGAAATTAACATTCTGATAGGAACAGAAGAGGCTGAAGCAATACTGGAAAAACGCCAGCCCTCTAAGTTTTTGGTCTGCCCGAGAAGATTGTAGAGGTTTAACTAAGATCCCAGTAGACATTTGAACTCAGAATACTTGTTCAAACTCATTGCGAACACTTTGAGGTTGACTCATTGCTAATATTTTTGCATTTTAGGGTAAGATTTCCCACTGACACTAACCAATACAACCTCAATGTGGCTAAGTGGACTAGGAAGTTCAAGATCAGTGAACTCTTGTAAAATGACTTATTTATTGTTTTTACTTAATTCCTCAGACATGCTTTGTGGGTTTTTTATTATTATTATTAGATTTTTAGTTTTATTTTCTACCCAGTGGCCCTAATCTTCCTAGAAAAATCCTGAACAACAGGGACAGCTGTTAAAAGAATGAGCTCACTAATTAGTTTCATATTGAGAAAATAAATAGTGTAAAAAGTAACTTACCTTATTGTTTATTTCTTAAGGGATAGTGTGGAAAATGTCCACTCATGACTTAATTGCAATAAAATAAGCAATATTCAATTTGTGTGCTTTGGTTGACAAATCTTCTGAGAGTAGAACTGTTTCCAATTAAAATAAGAACCTGTCTTTATAAGCTGTGCTGTTATCTATATATCTATCTGTTTATCTTTTTAGTTTGAGAAAAATTCAGCGGTGAATACATTTTCTCTTCAATCTGGGTGGCATGCAGGGTGGCATCTGTCTTCTCCTTAAAGCCTTCAACAGTTAGTCTGCATGCCATTCGGTCATGGGCAATGTTAAACGAAACAGACTCTACTGTGGAATGATAAGTTTCTATAAATTCCATCTCACACACTAATTATCATATTGTTTTGTCTTAATAATGGAGTTCATTTATTTTACCTGTTCTAAAACTGTCATGTTGCTATCTTTTAAAACTGCTGTCACTTTATTTGGGTTTCAACTTTTTTTTCCTTCTTCCCCAAGAACCTACTTGTCTAAGCTAAATAATTGCATGTCACATCCAAAAATAAGAATGTCTTTGAAAAATAATGCAGGTCACATTTCAGCATTGCATATAAAACTATATCGCATCTCATTTTATGCTTTCTCTTCTTACTCAAAAGACTCAGTATTCGGCAATTCACAAATTCATCTTCTTTCGGGACAAACTTAAAAATGAATGTCCATCAGAATGATTATGTGGTTCAACTCAACCTCGCTTCTCATTTTTGCCTCGTGCCGGTCACAGTGGAGACAAACCCACAGCTAGTTCCTATGGAAGCACAAAATGCCAAAATTGTATTTCCCTGTCACCACCACAGGTTAGCCAGCATCTAACCTGGGAAGTTCTCAAGAACAGGTAGACATTTAGGAGTGCCCTCCTATGCCATGTTGCCTCCACCAGAGAAAAGTGAGGAAGAAAACGAGATTGAAGAAAACAAGAGTAAAAGAAGGAGTAAGAAAAAAAGAGTAAAAAAAACCCGGAGAAAAAAGGTAAAAAAAAAAAAAAAAAGAGAGAAAGAAAAGGAGTAAGAAAAAAAGAGTAAGAAACCTGAGAAAAAAGGAAAAAAGACAGTAGGTTGCAAGACATAAAAATGAGTTTCTGATTTTATTATTTTATTTTATTTTATTATTTGACAGAGTGTCACTCTGTTGCCCAGGTTGGAGCGCAGTGGCATAATCACAGCTTCCCATAGCCTCGAACTCAAGGGTTCAGGTGATCCTTTTGCCTCAGTCTCTCAAGTAGCTGGGACTAGAGACACAGGCCACCATGCCCAGCTAACTTTTAGATTTTTTGTAGAGCCATTTATAAGTATCTGTTGTCTTTAGGGAATACATATACACTCGTGAACAGAATGTTGGTAGAAATATGAACATTAAGGTGCTTCTGGTGAGGTCTCAGATGAAATGAGGACTGTGTTCTTGGAAACTTGAGGAAAGGTGATACGTACTACTGTCAGCATTAGAAAAAGACGCTAGAGAAAATTATCTCCAAGTATGTTGAATTTATTCAGAAATGAGAATAAGGATTATATTATAGAATGCATGGAATGGCAAGCCACAAGATAAACCTTACCAAAGCAGGAGATGTGTGAGTAGTGTAAAAGGATTTCTTGCGGGGGTTTTAGAAAGTCCCAGAAAACAGATCTTATGCATAAGCCTCCTCTCCTTCATGCTTTTCTGGCCCTATTTTGTCTGGGTATGACAAAGGTTAGTTCATTCTGGTATCTGCAAGTGGCAAAGAACTTGGCTGAATTGTGTTCTCATATGTCATAGAAGGTAGAGAGTGAAAACCTTGGATATTTAATGGAGGAGATTTTTAAGCAAAGTATTAAGGCTTTCTCCTTACTGCTTATAGTCAAATAAAAAAGTGAAGATGAGTTGGAAGAATTGTTAAACAAAAAAGAACCAGAACTTGAAGATCTGTAAACTTCTCACATATTTATACTGCAAAAAAAGTATAAAGTGTGTTCTAGAAGAAATATCAAAGGTGTAGCTGGCAATCACCTCATAAAGAGATTATCCATAGATTTAATCAGTCATCTTACCTGAAGCCAGAAATAAATATGGGATTATACCAACATAAACACTGCCAGCTCTGACTAAAGGGAACAAAGAAAATGAGATGAAATGAAGAAAGCCTGTTGCATGTATACAGTTCTACAGGATAGGACAATGGAGCTATCCAACTTCAAATACACTTTATCTTTTAAAAAAGGGAAGAATGACCTTGAGGGTCATACAGAAACCATCAGAGCTGTCATTCTTGTCACAGGCCCAGGGAGCTAGGCTGTTTCTTCCAGGTTTCATAGGGTACATAGGCAAGTTGCCACTGCCCATGTCTCAGGGGCTAGGTCACTTTGTAGAACCACAGAGGCAGGGCCAATGCCTAGGGTCATTGGGGTGACATTGCTGTCCAGTGGGCATGGAGAGTAGGATACTGAATAAAGGAGAATTATATTTGAGCTTTGCCTTGTTAGTTTTAGACTTCCTTGGGACCCACCACTCCTTTCTTCTTTCTTACATCTACCTTTTGGGATGAAAATGTCTATCCTATGCCTGTACTATCATTGTATTTTGGAAGCCCAAGTACACAGTTGGAGAGGAATTTTGCCCCACAGTGATGCATACCTCGAATCTCCCCAATACCTGATTTAGGCAATATTTAGAAGAGACTTTGGATTTTGAATGTATACTGAAATGAATTAAAACTATTGGGCTATTGGGATGAGGTATATATTAGTCAAAATTCTCCAGAGAAACAGAACCAATAAATGAGAGAGAGAGAGAGAGAGAGAGAGAGAGAGAGAGAGAGAGAGAAAATGAAAATTGGCTCATGCAATTATGGAGGATGGGAAGTCCCATGACATACCATCTGCAAGCTGGAGAACCAGGAAAGCCAGTGGCATAATCAAGTCTAAGTCCAAAGTCCTGAGAACCAAAGAAGCCAATGGTGTCGTCCCCATGCTGAGGCAGAAGGCCTGAGAAACTGGGGGACAACTGGTATAAGTCTGAGAGCTGGAGAACCAGGAGCTCTGGTGCCCAAAGGCAAAAGGAGATGGACATCTCAGCTCAAAAAGAGTGAAAATTAACCCTTTCTCTGCCTTTTGGTTCTATTTTTGGTTCAAAAAGTTAGATGATGACACTCACATTGGTGAGGATAGATCTGCTTCACTCAGTCTACTGATTCAAATGCTAATCTCCTCCAAAACACCATCCCAGGTACACCCAGAAATAATGTTTTACCAGTTATCTGGGTATCCCTAACCCAGTCAAGTTGATGCATTAAATTAATCATCTTTGGGTAAACATATTGCATTAGAGAAGTACATGAATACTGGTGGCCAAAGAGTGGAATATTGTGAACTGACTTTTGTCCTCCCAGTATTCATATGTTGAAGACTTAATATCCAATGTGACCATATTTGGAGGCAAAACCTTTAAAGAGATTGTTAAGGAAAAAATGAGGTTACAAATGCAGGGCCTTAATTTGATAAGAACATATGTGCAAAGAGAAAAGGCCATGTGAGAACACAGTGAGAAATTGAGGGTTGAGACCTTCAGCTGTAATTGTAGATTTGGCTATTCATGACTTCACTTCTGTTGGTTTTTTGAATCTGTGTTATTAGGTGCATTTATATTTGAAATTCTTGTACCTTCTTGAAGGGACCACTTTCTTATGATGTAATATTCTTCTTTAACTCTGGTAGTATTCTTCCTTCTGAAGTCACTTTTTTTATATTAGTATAATCACACCAACTTCCTTATGTTTAATTTTTGCATAGTTCATCTTTTCTATTCTGTAACCTTTAACATAGCAATGGCTTTATTTTCACAGTGAGTTTCTTATAAACAACATATAGATGATTTTGGTTTTTATCTTAACAACCTCTGCCTTTAATTCAGTGGTTACACTTATATTTACAAATATTGTGGATTGAAAATTATTCTGAATGTTGACTTTACAACAAGTAAATGTAAAAAATATGAAGTTAAATATAAAGTTAATCGATACATATAAAACCTCACATATCTATTCTATAGCTTGAGTTCTGAGTAAGGTAATTTTGATGGGAAAAAATGATTCTGCTATTAAAATTATTTCCAGGCATAAATGGTCTAGTTTTGATTGATTAATAGTAATTTGGGGCAAATGGATTAGTTTCAGTTGATCCATACCAAGACATCTTAGCAGATGCCCAAATGAACTCTCATTTCTCTATAGGTATGGGTCACTGTTTGGTACTTATACTAGTGGAACCACTATATATTTTGGGAGCTAATTCCACCACCCTGTGGCAATTCTACCATGATCATGTGCCTTTGAAGCTTTAAAAATTTTTGCTCAAAAAAATAAATAAATAAAAATAGAAGGAGAGGGGAACTGCTTCCTCCTAAACTTTGCATCTTTCCAGAAGTTTGCATTGACTTGCCACCTTATAAAATCTAAGACTTCATTCTACTACTTAGAATATGGAAATTATATCATTTTTTCCCAAAAGGAAAAATACAATTACAGAGTGAAAAAGTGGTATTTCCTAAAATTTTCACTAGCTCTGCTTTTCTGAATACAAAACTTATCTCTATCTTACCCCCTTTCCCTGGAAAATACATGCATATCACATATGCAACATCTTTCTTCTCATTCACTTGGCAATTTTAACTAAAGAAATGCAGGAAAAAAATATAATCCAGAGACTAGTCCAAATTGCCTTTAAATAAAGGCATCTAGGAATCAGTTGTAAGTTTTAAATGGTGTTTTAAAAATACGAGTGAAAAAAATAATGTAATAAACACCATTAATTTTTAAGCATTTTACCATACACTTTAAGTAGGTGTTAGCACAGAGAGGTAGAAGAAGAATATTCTCTTCATTCTTTCTTAATCGAATGGATGTGACTCCATTTTTGAGCTATTGCATTCGTCCTTGGAAAGTTCTTTTATTTAGTTATCTGCCTGGAAAATCTTCAATTAAGAGTTTCAAGATACCAAATCACAGGGTAACTTCATACAGAAGATAATAGACATCTACTTTCCTCAAACTATGTAAAAGGCAAAAAAGAATATTTTTTCAGAGATGTCTCTGTGGTAATAAGGAGTCTAGGAAAATCACACTAAGTCTGTGAAATCCAGTCAAGTCCATTAAATAAGTTGTATTTCACATTAAAATAGGTTCTGCTATACAGTGACAAAGAAAAAGTAATGTTGGAAAATAAAATTGAGAAGCGAAAGTTTCATTATCTTAGAAACCTAATCCCATTTGTTTTAGTCACTAAATTGAGAGAAGCTAACATTTTAAAATGTAGAGAGTAAATCACTCACACATGTCTATATTTTTAAAAAATCAACAAGAATGAACAGACATACCTAAATTTACAGGGCTGAGTTTTTCTCTCTCTTTTTTTTTTTTTTCTTTTCTCTTTTTTTGGTCACAGTCTCACCCTGTTGCCTGCAAAGGAATGCAGTCGAACTATTACGACTCACTGCAGCCTCAAATTCTTGGGCTAAAGCAATCCTCCCTCTTCAGTTTCCCAAGTAGCTGGGACTACAGGTGTGTGACACCACACCTGGCTAATTTTTTTAATTTTTTTTGTAGAGATGAGGTCTCACTGTGTTGTCCAGGCTAATCTTGAACTCCTGGGCACAAGCAATCCTCCCAGCTTGGCCTTCCAAAATGCTGGGATTACAGGTGGGAGACACTACACCCACCTGAAAAATTTTTAACACCTATAGATCATTCGTAAATGGATCTGGTTCTAGAGTTCTTATTAATTATATGTTCTTTTAATACATCTAAGCTGCTACATATTTATTTGAACTTTAATATCATAGCATTTTTAAATTTGAAGAAACCTTAGAGCTTATCTAGTTTAATTATATTACTTTAGAGTATAGTTGATTTAGGTCAAAAGGAGATAAAATACTTACCCAAGACCTCTCGGCTAATTAGCTTGCTGAATTGGGATTAGAACCCATATCTAATGACATATAATAATGATAATAACATCAGAAAATAGTAGCCTGTATTACAATTAGAAAAACACTTTCAAGTAAATATCATTTTATCTAGTGCACTTTTTACTACAGCAAACAGTTTGGTTTCTCCTGTTCATTCTAACTAAATTGTATGATTGTGTGTAAGAAATACACTATTTTACTTTCTTTTTACCTGGCTGCATATTACTGGGCTGGAACCACTCATTTTCTTAAGATGAGTGCTATTCGTTTAACTTAAGCAAGATGACTTCCTTATATGACAATCAGCAGCATTCAGACTTATTGACCCTAGCAAATGAGAACAGTGAGTTTTTAATTCATATATTCTGAAACTGAAATGTTTCTTGGGTTGTAGACTAGTTCTTTTGTTCTTTGGTTCTAAGCTGAAATTCAACCACTCATTTATATAAAATTACTAAATTTATATAGTTGTGTATTACCCCAGTGTATTTATCAGAGGGTAGAAAAAAAATTTGAAACATATCCTAATATACCACAATGACTTAACATATAAGGCAAAACTACTTTATTTCATTTCATGGTGAATTGCTCACTAATCTGCTTTCTTAAATACCTTCAGAAAAGGAGGTTTTCTTCTAAACTTCCATTATAAAAAGTTGATGGTATTACTGTGAGAGAAAAAAAAGACACTTGCAAATAAAGTTGAAATTATAATCAGAGTTGAAATTATAGTCAGTTGGAATTCGAGTATAAGAAAAAGGCAACATGCTGTTTTGAATAACAGATAGAATTTGATGACACACAAACCATCATTTTAACATTTGGGGGTACAATCAAAGACAAATATACTGAAAATAGGGGAAAAAAATACTACATTATTAAATAGCACAAAATTAAATTGTTTCATACAACATTTGTTTGTATTTATAAGGAACAATAAATTGTATCAGACTGTGTCCCAAAATTAAATCGATCTGTAAATTAATTCAGGATTGTGCACGTAGACATAAGATTGAATATAAATAAGACTACCTCTGCCTGATTTATAATGATGTTTGTCTACGTTTGCTTCACATTGAAATTGTGATTTTTAAAGTTTCTGTATTTACAGGATAAGGAGGATAATTCCATATCTCAGGTATGATCTATTTTCCTTCCCCCATTGGGAAAGTGGACTAATTCCCATGAATTATCAAACATTCTATACAGTTTCATTATCTGTGTTTACTCAGATACTATTCAATTGTCAACTTGATGGTGACTGTAAGACACAAGCTAACAAGAAGAGTTTTTCATTTTGATACCAAGTCATTAGAATTAGCAAGTTAACGTTTACCAAATGGCTCCGAACACTCAGGTGTCTGGTTCTGCATTCGTACAAAGGATTATCTGGTAAGCCAAATTACCAGAAGTGAACAGCATGGTAAAACAAGAGTCATCTGCTTTTAGGAATTAAGTAATTATCTATAATTAATGGAAAGGAATAATAATTAGTGAATACATAGTACTTACACAATAATCAGTTAACACTTTAAAAATAATTAACTCTCCTAATGACCATTTTCAACAAAATTAATGTCGTTTGCATGAGTAGCTGGTGACATCTAAAATATTAATAGCTCCTTCTTACGTCACTGCCACTGGGGGTGGAAAAAAGACGTTGGGAGCAAGCCTTCATGTTTTTCATTCGTATACTGTTCGTGGTTCTTTTGCTGAAGAATAATTCCCCTTCAGGAAACTTAGCTTTGCTAAAATTTAAATAATCAACAAAATATGGAAACATATATCATGCATAGATGTGATATAAATACATATAATTTATAAGTACTTAATTTAAATGCCACTCATTTCAGAGGAAGTAAATTTCAAACTATTTCAGTAGCATCATTGATGCTTTCTCTTTCCTTTTTATATCCAGTCACCAGTTTGTATATATTTTTTCCCTCTAGTTTAATTTTCCAATTCCACATGCTCCCAGCACTATATGTCTGCTCTCTCCTATAGGGATTTTGCTTCGGTTTTTAACTCCTGTGTTTCATCTTCAACATAACCAATAACCTATTTTTTTTTTTTTTAAAAACATGATTTCAGAATTAGATCCAACCCTACTGAAAAAGTATTGATGGTTCCTCATTAGCTAAATGAAGCCCAAACTCTTCAGCCTGGCATTCAATCTGATCAAAATTCAACTCAGCTTCCTTTTCAAATCTTACTTCACTCTTCTAGTTCTGTGTCTTAAATCTTCGTTGAATGAATAGAGTATCCTATTTTCATCAAGTTAGTAATTCAAACACCCAATGGTGAGATGATGGCCAGATTCGAAATACTCTAAGATGCCAGTCATTGTAATAATATTTCAACCTAGCCGGGCTCGGTGACTCAGCCTGTAATCCCGCGCCTTTGGGAGGCTGAGATGAGTGGATTGCCTGAGCCCGCGGGTTCGAGACCGCCTGGGCAGGTGAGACCTCATCTCTACAATAAATCAGAAAATTAGCTGGACGTGGTAGCGCATGTCTGTAATTCTGGCTACTTGGAAGGCTGAGGCGGAAGGATCCCCAGAGCCAAGCAGGTCTGCGGTGGCCGGGAGCCAGTCTGGGCGACAGAGTGAGACTCCACCTCAAAAAAAAAAAAAAATTTTTTCAACCTATGCTGAACTCCCTCTTTAAGATTTGCAGTCGGATAAGTAACTAGTTACTAGTTAGCATCAGAAGAACGAAGTCTTGGTCAAGGAAGTAGTAAGATAGGCCTTCTCCCTGCCGTAACGATACCTGCTTCTAAGTGCTCTACTGTCATTGCTGGAATTTTCTAGAACAATGAGCATATGCAGCACAAATTTTTCTTCATCAGTCATCCTTGACTTTTGGACTTTTGCCTCGGGATCTTACCAATTGAGTGGCCCTGGGCGTGGCTATCTTAGAGTCCTACATACTGTTTTCATCAGAGCATCCATCACACCTTTGGCAACAAGATTAAAAAAAAAAAAATCAGGGTTTCCACTCTCCCAGGCTAGAGTGCAGTGGCATGATTATGGCTCACCACAGCTTTGATCTCCCGGGCTCAGGTGCTCTTCCTGCCTCAGCCTCCTGAGTCGTTGAGACTGTAGGCATATGCCACCACAACCAGCTCAGTTTTTGATTATTTTCCCACACTTTACCTGTAATGATGACTATGTATGTACCTAACCGTCATTTGTACCCCACGTTTTAAAAATCAAATAATTTTTTTAAAAGTCTACTGTTATAATAAGAGAGATTACATTATGAAAAGATGGGTCCCCTGAGAAAGTGACAAAACAAGGAAGTCACCACCACGCAATGTTAGAGCCAGGGAAACCTTAGAGGTATTTAGTCCAAGCTTCCTATCTTGAAAACAAGCTCCAAAAACATGGAGTGACGCATCTAAATTTCTATAGAGAGTCAGTGCGCGTGATGGAATGAGAAAATGTGAACATCCTTGCTGCTTACCGGCCCATCTTTCCAATGCTTCGTGTTCTAGATCGGGGTCTACAAAGTAGAGCGTATGCACCCCAGGATATGAGTCAACCAAGGCACCATGCTGAGTGTAGACAGTGTTAACCTTCCTAATCACCTTTGCTTTTTATATTTAAAGAGAGAAAATAAGTGATTGAGCTTTCCAAGATTCTAACATACAGATTGACACTAGTGCCCCCATTAGGGTGATGTAAATGTCAGATGTTCATGTCACCTACAGTCCTCATGCCCTGGAGAAAGAGTGAAACATCCATCATCAAGAGAAAGGGGACAGAGGCAACCCAAGCATGCATTTGCTTGCATCTTCCTGATGCATCCACAGTCTACATTTGCACTAGAAAGTGGTTTACAGATTGCATTATTCAATTTTAACCAACAAGTAAATCTACAAATTGCATTATCCGTTGCCAACTAAATTAAATCTCCAAAAAATGGGCAAGTGGCTTACAACAGCCCCCCCCCCGCCGCCGCCAGAGCTTATGTTATTTTTTTTTTTTGAAGCAGGGTTTCACTCTGTTGCCCAGGCTGGCGTGCGGTGACATGACCTATGCTCACTGCAGCCTTGGCTCAAGTGATCCTGGACTCGAGTGTTCCTCCCACCTCAGCATCCCAAGTAGCTGGGACGATAGGCACTCACCATCTCACGTGGTCAATTTTTCTATTTTTTGTACAGATGGAGTCTTGCATTGTTGCCAAGCCTGGTCTCAAACTCCTGGCTTCAAGCAATCCTCCTGCCTCAGCCTCCCAAAGTGCTGAGGTTACAAGCATGAACCATTGCGCCCAGCTAAGAGTTTCCATTATTGTTAAACCTAGTATGGGAGACTCACTGGCCACACTGATTGTACATACCAGCCACACTTTGCAAAATCAATGAAAGTCTAATCAGATCTCACAAGAAATCAACAAAAAAACGAAAAGCATCAAAAAGACTTAAAAATATGAGCATCTTTTCCACTGTTAGTAACCAAAAAAACTCACCCTAAATGTATATTGTAACTTGAGATATTGGATAATGATAATGGTATTTGCATATATAACAAATGAATGAATAAATAAGTGAAATGAATAAATAAATGAATACATAAATAGCTGATATAACCAAAAATATTAGAAGACCACTGCTCAAGTTAAAGGGATAGATGCCAAGTAACAAGAGGCAGAAAAAACTGGATGCAACCCAAATATATCCACAAACAGAAGAATAAATAAGCAAATTATGGTATATTTATACAATAGGATATTTGTCTGCAATACAAAAAGAGGATTTATGGATACAATAAGTAACATGGGTGAATCTTCAAGGCACTATGTTGAGAGAAAACAACCAGACCAAAAAAAAAAAAATACTGAGTGACTGTGTTTGTTTGAAGTTCAAGTTGAAATTCTGCCATGATGGAAATTAGAATAAAGGTTACTAAGGATGGAAAACCTTGGGAACAGGGCACAGGAGGACTTTCTAGGATAGCGAAATGTCCTAAGTCTCGTGCTGAGTATCGGTTACACACTTTCCTAAACTGATCAAAATGTATTAAATGGTACATTTGAGGTTTGTACATTTCATTATGTATCAAATTTACCTCAATTAAAAAATGCTGAAACACAACGAACGCGGTGGCTCACTCCTGTAATCCCAGTACTTTGAGAGGCTGAGGCAAGATGACTGCCTGAGCTCAGGGATTCGAGACCAGCCTGAGTAACATGATAAGATCTCATCTCTACAATAAATCAAAAAATCAGCGGGGCATGGTGGTGCACGCCTGTGGTTCCAGCTATTTGGAAGGCTGAGGCAGAAGGATTGCCTGATTCCAACAGGTCGAGGCTGTGGTGACCACGAGCGTGCCACTACACTCCAACCTGGATGACAGAGTGAGACTCCGGCTCAAAAGAAAAATGCTAAAATCCATTTAAACAAATGACATTAGTTGGAGCTTGTGGCACTTTTATCTGAGTCTCCCATGTTCTAATCTTTTTGTATGATATTGTGATGTTCATGCGTAACTCACAAGCTTAGTGGAGGTGCATACCACGACTTATTTATTTATTCTTGTGTTTTCTGCCTTACACAGAATACCCATAGCACTGGCTCAAGGCAGGTGTTGTTGACAAATAAAAGAAGCACTAAATTTTTATTTACTAGTTGCTTAATACCCTTTTAATTAGTGAGCTGTTCTCTACAATAGCTCCATGAGGAAGACTCTCATTGCTCCTGGAACAGTAGTAAATAAATGTTTCCAGGTCCCTGAAAGCACCTTGGTCTTTAAGTCAGCCAGTTTGGGGTCCCAATTCCAGATGGACGGGCTTCTTCCTACTTGCGAGACCCTCAATAAATCAGTTAATCCCTCTGGACTCGTTTTCTCATCTATGTAAATGAAGATAAGACTCAACACAAAAGGTATGGGCCGATTCTTTGCGATACAGTCACACAGCATGACGCAGATAATAAGCATTCCATCAGTGGCTGCTTTATTCCCAAATCCCATAAACATGAGTGTATTTCTCCTGCCGTCATCAAAACGGTACCGTTTACCATTTTTCTCAAAACTTAAACGTGTGTGCAGACGGCCAGGGAGATTCAGTAATTAACCTTTTGTCCCTGCATTACTTAGAGTAGCCAAGTTACCTCTCCCCAGTCCTCTGTTTTTAATTTGGTGCGACTAGGTGAGTGGAAGTGCTAAGCCCCACACCTTTTGTGGCTTGGATGTCAAAACCCTCTTTTAAACCCGCTGGAAACTTCCTCCCAGAGCACATCACGACTCTTTCAGGATGTGACAACGGAACCAGACAGCTCCCTTTAGAATTCAGTTTTATGCGACTGCTGAAATATCTAAGGAGATTCTCCCTTCCCACACTCTGTTTTACCGCCTCCCTTGCCCAAAAATGTGGTATGTCAGTTGTTTCCTGCTAACTGCCTCATAACATATTCCATTAAAAAAGCAAAAACTGCTGGAGGAAAGCCAGTGGTTTACATTTGTTCTGTTCCCTGTGAGTATCTTGTAAAAAAAAAAAAAAAATGCAGTGTTTTTATTTATAGTCATAAAACTGAACTCTAAACTTAGGGAAGGTTTCTGTCGACTCCCACCCAAGAGCTATCATCTGAAATTCACGAGTCTCTGACAAGTCCTGGTTTCCATACTTCAGACATTTCACAGCTGAGCCTACAGATCGCAGATATAATGAGCCCTGAAACTTTAGCTTTTATAAAACAATACCCACCAACTCCTTTATAAATGCAGCACACACAGATTTGGTGTGTATGGTTTCAAGGAAAGACGGTCTGAAATTGGAAACTAGTCTCTTAATAGGAAAATATTTAGATTTTAGTACTTTAACATAGAACAATTTTCCCAGAATCCTTCCATTCCCACCACATTTTCTGACTAATTTAAATAAGAAAACCAGCTTAATTAAGTTAACTGATTTAAGAAAGATTAAGAGAGATGATCTTAATGGAAAATGGTATTTTTACAGGACATCCTGAAGGGAACTCCATGTAATCTCAGAAGACTGCCAAGCTCAATGTTCTCTTAAGGAAAATGGTCAGAATTGGTCCCTTCCTGCCAATAATGCTTTCAAATGTATATTGAGTGAAACCAACATCAGTCCTTTGACCACAACTGATGGCAGCAATAGCCAGTGCACTAGTCAAAAACAAACAGAATGGAGCAGGAGAAAATGAAGGGAACCATCTCTGCAGGACTTTGGCCTGAAATTCTACCCAATAAAGTTGCTCTATGTTGAAAGATGATAAACAAAGCCAATCAAATCCTCTTGCTTCTAGAGGTATAAATGCTAAATGAAAAGATGCTTCACATTCCTATTAGATCTAGATAATACTTAGTATTAAAGAACTTGACTAATATGACGAGCCAGTGCTGGGTTTTTGTGTGTTTAACATGGTAATATGACAAAATGAAGGCTTATCATTGACATCATAGATCATATTTCTTACTTTCAGGTTTCCTTACTACTGGGAACATGTTTAAAGAGAATACAATTTGAAGGAACAAAAGGAAGCAATTTAGCAAAGCAGTTGACTGTGAACACTGTATAACTGGGAGAGGAATACTAAAGCAAATAAATAAATGGCCCAGTTCATTGTACTAAACTCCTATTTTTCTCAGGCTGTGCATAGGTTAAAAGCCTTTATTTTAAAATAAAAGGCTGGCAAATACTAAGTAGAAAATAAAAATTCTCTCCATCTCAAACCACAAACTAACTCCAATCATTACTGCCAACAAAAGCAGATAACAGAAATAAGGAAAATACGAACGTTACCCAGACAAAAATAAGGGAAAACACTGAATTATAGCCAGACTTTTAAAATAAACTCTTAGAAGACAGTGTGGACAATAGTACAGATCATATCAAGTTCTAAAGTGGGCAGTAATTATACATAGGGTTTTTTTTTAATTTAGCATGGTTAATTGTTATTTCTCCCATAATTCTATCTTCTTAACAATGTAAGCCCTGATGCAGTTTGCACTAGTGTCTTACACGTTTCCATAATATATGCTACCCTATTTATAATGCAAATCTAATTATACTCAGTCATAAAATGATTAATGATATTTTGCTACTTATAATTGGTTTTAGCAACAAGCGACATTATCACTCTATTTCTGTTAAGCCATATGGCCTCAAGTATTCCAGATATCAGTAAAACTATTTTTTCATGTCTCAGTCTTTCCTTTTTGGTTTTAGCCCTCATTTCCTTGCAGTAATTTGAAGACCTGGTTGTGCTATGCTACTCCATCCATTAATACTTCACCTTCTATATGCCTGGCCTTGAAATGTTTGATGACATCTCTTCATCCCACACCTTTCTTACCTGGTGACTCCAGACCAGATGTTTTAGTTAGCATGTACCTTCCCTTTTTTGGCCAAATTCCCATTCTAACTCCATTCACTGCCAGCCTTGTTCTCCTTATTTGATTTTTCCAATCCTATCCCTAAAATTTGTGTATATGTTTGTTGAGTTTGAGGTTAATGGAGTTGGATTGGTTTTATGGTGACGGTCTATTCAAATAGGTGTCTGAACTAATTAATCATAGGTGCCAGAGAGGAGCCAAATTCTCAGATGAGAGCTGAGTAGCAGAAAGCAAGTGTCAAAATCTTGTTTCCAAAGAGAATATTATATTCAAATAGTTACCCATTTTATCTGGAATTAGCTTACAAATTAAACTATCCTAAGGCACAAACCTAGAGTCTGGCCTAGTATTGGATTACAAATTGAAAAGCAAGTCTGTAGAAAAATCTGCCCACCTCTTCCCAAAATAGCAGAACAAATGTAGCTTGGCTAGTGAACAGAATTATTTTTCACCTACCTACCACTTATTATCAGAAGGCAATCTAATTCAGTTAGACTTATCAAACATTTAGTGGTGTTCTATAAGTGTTGGCCATGTGTGTTAGATACTGTGAGACAGCAACAATTTCAATATAAATGGTGTTCTTCCCCAAACAAAAGGTGACAGCTTATACAAACCTGCAACTTGAACCAAGAGACTGAGCATTCTAGTGACCTTGGAAATTTAAATCACACTATCCTTTCACAAAGAAGCAGACACTGGATTTTAAATACGGATACAAGCTGCTGTGTGCATGCATCCTGACAGTTCCTTGTACTTCTTAGCAGTGAGAGATACAATAAGTCTAACTTCTAAGTAATTAGAGCATAATGGAGGCACCTGCTAGTCCTTGTTTTTCACACAAAGCATCTAAGAAAGAGGCTTCTGGTGAAGCACTAAGGTCATGAAACAAGATAACGCTAAACCCCAAGAGTTTGCCCCTGAAATTCAGAGTACAAAATGCATTGGAATTTCATGATTCAAATGCAACGTTTCATTATCATCATCACTAAGATTCTTTTCTGGTTCAGAAACTCAGTCTATGATGATGAAAAATCCTAAAGGTCTTAAGTCTGAAAACATGGATGTCTGTGACTGAGTTTGTTGGTTGTACTCGTGACTTATTACAAAACAATCTCTAGGTCAATATTCCTAAAATCACCTTCTGAAGACTCAGTCATGAAAAACTCAATTTCATGCCTAGTTCTGGGAGAGATGGTACTAAAACCAGTTGTTCTTCCTCTAAGAGCTGTGTTCCACCCCAGTGAAGCAAATACAGAGGGATAAAAATTTGGGGATGGGAGGGAAAAAATTAGGGAGACGTAGGTTAGAGGTTACCAAGTAGCAGATATGTAGAATTAACTAGCCTAGGTTGAATGCACAGCATGAGGACTATAGGAAATACAACTGTACCGTATTGGGAATGTCTACAAAATAAATAGATTTCAGCTGCTTGTGCTACAAAAAAAAAATTTTCGGGGGGTGGTGACTATGTGAGATGATGGAGAGATATATTAATTTGCTTCACTATAGTAACCATCTTGCTGTCTTCATATATTTGATAACATCATATTGTAGATCTTAAATATACACAATAAATTTTTTTAAAAGCTTCGTCTGCTTCCTAGTTTATTTGTCTTCTACCTTTAGGTTCTTAGACCCTTTTACATATTAACTTTTTTTGGATAAAACTTTAGAGCTCTGTGGAGATGCAGTTTTTCAACATTTTCTGCTGTCATTGCTACTTAAGCAAAAGAATAATTTTAATTGGCTAACTTTGGGTTTACATCTCATCAGAAAATGTGAAATTTCAACGGTGAATTATTCTTCCAAATAATAAATATTTTTACTTGCTCCAAAATTACATTGCTTAAGAATGTTTTAGATCATTGTTTCAAAACACTTTAGAAACTCAAAATGCTATCCAGCCAAAAATAAATACTTTTCTTTGTTCTTTAAGAGCCCTTATCTGAAAAACAAAGGCCTACTAATTCAGCAATGTGTTATACCAATAATATCCTAAATAATTTAAAAATATACTCTTGCAATTTGAAGTGGAATGGATAAATCTCCTTAATAAGCTAACTAACTCTTTCATCTACATTACTAGCAAGAAAATATATAAAAAGAATGTGTAATATTTCAATCACCAGGAATAACTAATTAAGATAAAGCTGAGTGAGAAAATAGAATCCGAAAATGGAACAATTAAATCTAAGATTTGTATAAGAGTTTTATTTTCATAGAAAAGAAAAAAAAAGTGAATACAGACTTTAGGGATACCAAATCATACCAAACAAAGTAAATTTGACTAAAGCCTAAGGGATGGACTAATAAAACATGAAAGAGACACCAGAAGACAAAAATATTTTTACCGAAAATGCGTATTTTTCCCTATTTTTCCCAGGGTTCCCTCAGAAACCCTGATTCTCCCATGTTTAAATTTGTCACTTTTCTCCCTCCTCTTCATCTGATTTCTAAGGGAGCAAGAACAGATTGCTTTTGTTATCTTCCCGGGGTGGTAGGAAGAAATCCTTACAAAATAGGAAAAAAGAATATACAAAAAAAAGATACCCCCCCAAAAAAAACTTCATAGATAAATTTGAAGGAGAAAATATACAGAATCTGGGAATTGAGGGGAGGAATACATATGTGGAATAGGGGCTGGATTCAGAGAGGCCCAGTCGGGCTGTTTGATCATCTCCAGTAATGACTAATATCAGTCACTGCGGGTCCTGCAAAGCCTCCAGGCCTCCAGGTAGCCATCTGAGAACTGAACCAAGTGACCCTCCATGATTCTCAAACACTGTTGTAGATCAATTGTGTTTTAAGCGTTCGCACAGCTGGTTATTTGGTTAAACGTGGGCAATTCCCCAAGTTCTCGTTTGATTTTGGAAAGTATCTGTTCACTTCAAACACACTGTAATGTGCTGCCTTGTACAGTATCTTTGGACCAGAGGAATTAATTCAGCAATCCTGTGCTCCCACAAACAAAGCAACTCTCCTGAAAAAATGGTTTCACTGATCAAGTCCTACGTGGACACTCTATGATAATGGTTATTTTTAAGCCAAGACGTTATTAAGATTGGTAGGAGAATAAAAAGCAGAGAGAGCGAACCACGGGGCAAAAATAACTCCCGAATGATGTATGATCCAAAATAAAAGATATCAGTCGTACCCAAATTTCAGTGCTGTTTAAGAACAACCCCCTCAAAAATTTGGGTCACAAAATACCAGAAAAATTGTCCACACATGCTAAAAAAACTTTACTGGTCAGATGATGAGACTTGTTACCAATAAGTGTTAATGTATGGCATTTTAAGCTTATTAGAGAGTTTTCAAGTCCTTTTATTTTAAAAATGTATATTCTTTAATCCTATGTAAGGATTTCTTCCTACCATCCAGAGAAGATAACAAAAGCCATCTGTTCTTCGTTCCTTAGAAAGGAAAAGTGATGAGATGATTGAATCGGCTTAATCCAAGGAGCCCTCCATGGCTGCTCCCACCAGCAGGCCTCAAGACACTTCTGCTGCTGCTACTCAACAGTTCGTTCCCTGGTCCCAGATCCCAATTTCCACCCCGCCCCCCAAGACAATGGTTGCAAAGTCTTCTTCCTCCGTTGCTTTAGCATCAGAGCTTTTGCTTAGAGAAAAATAGCTAGATGTTGCATTTGTTTAATTATTCTTCAGGGCGCACTCTCTAAATGATGTGTATACCCAATCTTTCCAAGATACTATGTTTTCCTCTGTAAATGAAAATTATTTAAAAGTCTAACTCAAAGATTTTTTTAAGAAACAAGAGCTAATGCCTGTAAAGTACATGACACAGCACCTGGCCACGAGACCATGTTTCATGGATGTTAACTTAATATCAAGTGCCCTACTAAAAGACAGAGGCACACGAAAAATCTTCAAAGGAATGTAATGTCTAAAGGCAGGAAGAGAGAAGAAGAGTAAAAGGGAAGATGGAAAAACACAAAAGGCAAAAGACATTTTAATTCACTTCACTTTAACTTATGGTGCCATATCTGTTTCATGTTCTACTTAGGTGTTGAAAAGACGAAAGTTGAGTTGCTTCTTCGTTCCACTTTTTTTTCTTTACAGACTATTCTATCTACGTCAAACAGAGACTACAAAAATATTCTATTTCTGAACATAATGGAAAGTGGTTAACATTATGTTATTTTGTATTTGTTTATGTCTTAGATACCTTAAAGTAAATATCTAGTACAACGAAGGAGTGGAAGGCAATAGAGTGGATTTCTTTTAGTGAAAATCCTTACAGAATTGACGAAACCATGCCTAAAAAACTCCAAAAACAATCTGAAATGGAGAGGGATGTGCACATGAATGAATCTTTTGTATTTTTAGGGGCTTCCGAATTCATTCTTTAAGAAGTGATTTAAAAATGAACACATGTACGGCTGCATGAGTACGCAGCTAAGAAAACTACAAGTCAAAGAAACCCTCCCTGGATTCATCTCATTATTTGTGTTTTTCCAGTTTTCTAGGAAAGTCTCAAAATTAACTTTGCCAAGAAGCAAGGAAGAAACAGATAGCAGAGAAGCTGGAACCAACCCCAAGGGGTTAATGAGGGTGTGGAAGATGGGAGAGAGACAGGGCTAGGTGGCCTACAGCTGGGGATCGTTAATAGCAATCAAGGGCCACTATAAACAAATCATCAGGAAGCGGAAAGGCTCTCCATTTTCCTGGCGTGGTAGCGGGAGCCATCTGGACAGAGGGAATTTGGCTTAAAACTCTCATAAGGGACTGGGTAGTTGGTTGGGTTTTTTAAAACCACTCCTGCATAGTAGGTCACTGAAGTAAACAGATCTGAACCTGCTTCTGCTATAACAGATTAAATTACTGTTGCAAAATATAAAATCCACCATGGATTATGACTAACTTAACACAACAATATAGGAAAAAATTTACAGCCAGGGAAAATGGGTATAGTTTTAAGAGCAGTGAGGGAAAATTAAACAAAGAAAGAAGGAAAAAAAATTATTGGTATATGTATATTATACTCTCCAGGGTTTAAAAAAGAAATCATTGGTTGTTTAATAGTATTCAAGTCAGCAGAACTGTGACTGTGATCAAATCTGCTTGGAATCATCTTGTAGGCAGTCCTTCTGGGGAAGCTGGAATGAGGGTGGAATGAAAGAACAATCTGGAAAACAGAGCGTGAAAGGCTTTCTCTCCAGCAAAAGGCATGGCTAGACACATTAAAAGGAACCACCAGCCACTCACAGTGGCTCCCAGCAGTTTGGGAGGCAGAGGCGAGAGGATTGCCTGAGCCTAGGGGTGCACGACCAGCCTGGGCAACTTGGTGAGACCCTGTCTCTACAATAAATCAAAAAATTAGCCAGGCATGGTGAGGCGCACCTGTGGTTTCAGTTATATGGAAGGCTGAGGCGGAAGGATGGCCTGAGCCCAGGAGGTGGAGGCTGCGGTAGTCGGGAGCATGACACTGCACTCCAGCCTGGGCAACAGAATGAGATTCTGACACAAAAAAGGAAGGAAGGAAAGAAAGATGCGAGGCAGGAAGGCAGGAAGGGAGGGAGGGGGAAGAAAAAAAAAACAACCAACAACCATTGGTAACTTTTTCCAAGGTCCTTTCTTCTGACTCTACACTCACAGCTCTCCATCATCTCTGATCCACATCCAAATGTTTGCTGCACCCAGATCAGACTCCAAACGTTTATTATGTTTTTTTTTTCCAGCTTGGCATTTGCTGTACTACCCTGTGGCTCCATTTCTTCCTATCTGAAGATGTAACATCTCACTGTCAAAAGGACAGATAGGGATTCTCCGTCCACGAATCAATAAGGTTACTTAGCTGTCTCTTAACTTTCTCCCTTTTTAAATTGTCAACTCTTTGTAAGCACTAGTCTTCCAAATGTTGAATCTAGTCAAAACTTTGACTTCAAACTCTGATAAATTGACTAAGGAACTAGAAGCCAGGCACGATGGCTCACGCCTGTAATCTGAGCACTTCGGGAAGCCAAAGCAGGAGGAGTTCAAGACCAGCCTGGGCAACACAGCAAGATTCCAGCTCTATAAAAATAAAATATAAAGAACTAATGCTAATTCAAGACTCTACATTTGCCACAACTTGAAGTTCTCTGATTCTGATGACTATGAAAAACAGGATGTTAAACAACTGCTATGAGCTGCATGTACCATCAGTATCGCATGGTAATTTGATCCCAAGTGATACTTGGCAGATGTTGGGATACCCCATTGAGTTGAGCTTAAATAGCCAAAAGCCACTAAGTTGAGCATCCAAGTTACAGCCTCCGTGTACAGCAGTACATTGTGTAGTCAGGAGTTAGGCACAGGTGGGGTGAATTTCTGTCCTACCATTTAGCAACTATGTAACTAAGCAAAATGCATAGTTCCTCTGAGATTCAATGTTCTCATCTGCAAAAAAGAAAAAATAGTGGTGGTGAAGGATTTAGTGTGTTAATGCATGCAAGGTTTTTAGTCTAGCACCAGGCATAAAGAACATGCTCTCTCATGAGTGAGAACATGTGGTGCTCAGTTCTTTGTTTCTGTGATAGATCACTCAGTATTATAGACTCTAAGTCCATCCAAGTTGCTGCAAAGTTCATGATTTTGTCCATTTTTATGGCTGTATAATATTCCATCGTGTATATGTGCCACATTTTTTTTTTACCCAGTTCTCTTTCGATGGGCAGCACAGTTGGTTTCGTGTTTTTGCTATTGTAAATAATGCTGCAATAAACATGCCTTGAACAGTTATCATAATACTATAAGAGAGGGATTGGCAGTAGTTGGAAACTGCCAGGGGAGGGGAAGGGTGGGATTGGCAGTAGTGAGAAACTGCCAGAAGAGGGGGTCACACCTCATCAACAAGGGTACCTGTATAATGAACATTTGTATACCTAATCCTGAACTGTACCCCATATCTTCAAAATAAAAAATAAAATAAAAAGAACATGTTTTCAAAAATATCAGCTCTTATTAATATTTCTAGGAACTGCTTTTGAAAATAGTCATGACTTTTTTTCATTTTAGGCAGACTCATATTTGACTTGTACCCAGTTGTGAAATTATAGATATTTTGCTGTGAATAGCTCTACCTCGACATTGTCTTTATTTTTTGTCAGGTGTAATTGTGACCACAATTCCCACCAAATAAAAGTAAAAATAATTTCTGGGTTTTTTTCTCTCCTGGGCAGCAATTATAATTTGCTTGAAACATCGTTTACTATAAGTCATCAAATACATTTCCCTGTGGTGTCATTGCATACCACCTACCTAAATATTTTTTCTGCTGATTTAGTTTATTCCTCAGCATAAAAATAAAAAAGCCATATGCCAGAGTATAATTTACTTATCCAAGGATCTTACAAGAAAATGCTTGCTCATTTTTAATACATTGACCCTCTATTTACAATGATGATTTCAAATATAACTAATTTTAAAAATTCTTAAATTCTTCAAAAAATTCTTAGTTTGGGCTTATAGGTAGAAGAGATTTACATTCAGCAAAGACTACCTTTGAAGAAGGAAAGAGTTATTTTTCCAGATATCACAGTATATTATTTTTTCAATCACTGTTTGAACAAACAGTTATAGAATACTTAGATGTGTCAACACACATGTGATCATGAATGAAATACCTTGCTTTCATGGGAGCTTAAATTGTGGTGTAGAGGATAGAAAATCGATCAATCGATCATAGCTGTGATGTGTTAGATTGTAATCAGCGCTAAGGCTAAAAGGAAAAATCATGGAAGGAGGAGTGTGTGGAGAAGGAAGAATGAGATTTTAGCTGTTGACCAGGGTGGTTCACTGTGGAGGTGAATTTTGGTGAAAAACCTGAGAACACAAAGAAATTAACTCTATTGATCTCTGATGGCATGGTATTTCAAGGAAAAGCAAAAGCCAGAGCAAAGTCACTGAGTCTGGAGTTTGACTGCTTGAGGAAAAACAAGGAGGAATATGACTTGCATGAAAAGAATAAAGGGAAAAGAAGTAGGAAAGATGAGCAAGAAATGCTGGAAGCTGGCACACGTAGGGTCTGGCATCATAAATAAATATTGTCTAGAACATAATGGAAAGTTGTATTACCCTACCAAATATGGACCCCAGATTAAGACATCCCAAATAGGATATTTTAAAGAAAGAGGTAGTCTTTAATCATACCAAATGTATTCATATATTACCTGTAGTGAGTCTTTTATATACATCATCTTTGATTTAATCTAAGGGTGAAGCAATACATTGAAGAAATTATAGCAGTTGAATTTTCTTTTTATCTTCTAAGATAAATCACCGTGTTAACCATTCAATGATCTGCCTTTAGTTTAACATTTTGGGAGAGGTCAAGAGAATTCATACAAAAGGACTGGTCTCCAGCTTTGCCTAGCTGAAAGAACAGTATGCTCCCATATTTAAGGAGTCTAAATCCAGAATGCTCACTGAAGAAGATTCCTTCAGAAACTCCCTGAATTTACTGTTGGTGAAAATCATTAACAGCAGGGCGTAGACAGGTCTACAAAATGATATAATTTCTTTACAACTTCAAGACAAAAAATACTCAAACTGAGACATGAGAACTTTTAAAGATGAAGAAGTTTAAGTACTGAACTAACATTAAAGACTGGAGAACTAAGAAGAATCCCATTCAACTGACGTCACTTAGGTGAAGTGGAGACCAATGCTAGACATGCAGAAAAGAAATGGCATTATCATCTCATGGGGAAGACATATTCTCAACAACAACAACAATAATTTTTTTAATCCAAAATGAAACTAAAGGTCTTCAGGATTATTTTTACAGCTTCAAGTATAAATCTATTGAGTAGAAATCTTCAACTAGGATATGTGAAACATACATAACTTCATCTAACAACACTATATTTTCTTACCATTAAGGAGAAAGCATGTTTTTCTTTGATTATTTTTAATTATTTCTCTGTTTTATAGCCATTAGGAACAATACTCTTCCCATATCTGATTGCTCTGTACCTAAAAAAAGTCATATTTATTAGTAGAAATATAATTATTTTGATTTGAGAATTATGCTGACCTTTGAAAGAGAACAAATGTGTAAGAATAGGTTGAAATGTTTCTCTCCTTCTGACTAAAAAGACAAACCTTTCCAAGATGGAAGCACAATTTGGTTTCTATCTTTCTAATTCTTCCATTTTATGTGGATAGTAGGGCCATACACTACACCCATCACCTCTATTACTACTTCCTTTTTCCTGATTGGCACCTATCAGAACAAATATTATTCAACCCAGATCAGCTAGTGACTTACTGCAAGCCAAACCTAGTGGAAATTTATCAATCTGCTCAATGATGGCAAACAAAGTCTAGAGATGGTCTAATACACTCATGCAATTTCTGCCTACACTTGAGTTGAAAGAGCCCCACTGCCCCTACGACACGGCAGCCTTCTCAGCTCCCATCACTATCAGCCATGTGCTACCAACGTTTCATTTGCATCTCAACGTTCCAGAGGTTCTTATTAGATAGTTCAGGGGTAGATAGGAAAAAGGGAGGAAGACTATTAGCCAAATGGCATCCTTAGTTCTAGCAGAATCCTAGCCTAGGTTTCTGATTGCTGTTCTTATCTACATGGGGTGTGTGGGTGAATATTCTATTATCTTTTAAGATTCACCTTGAACAGATATGCTTGTCAAAATCAGGACTAATGGACCACATTTTTGTTTGGACATCACTTTTGACAGTCAGTCATTCCCCAGTTGTCTGAGGTTCTCTAGGCTTCGTATAATTCACCTCTTTCCCTTTTGCTCAATGCTTCTCTACTGCACCACACGCAATGTGGAAACAGTTCTTAATATGTCACTGCAATTAGCCTCTGAGAAACAGATGGTCGTTAGGAAATACTCCATCCTAAGTGTCAACTTCCCTCTTTACAATGAAGAATTGTTGTTTCCCACCTATTAAAGTCCTGTGTCCAATGTAATAAGATTCATCCTAGGCCATTTAGAAAAATGGAAATAAAGTTATATTCACTTGCCTTAGCCTTCGAACTTCTTAATCAGCACAGAGTGTCAATCAGAGAACCTGGGAGTACAGGAACATCTATGAATCAGTCTTTAAAAGTAGCTTCAATGTGTCGGTGACCAGCACTGACCAAGGGTGGGTTAGGACCCGCACCAGAGAATCTGGACAGCGAGAAGACCACTCGGAGGCAGTTCTTCTGGGAACAGTCTGATCAGGACTGGAGCCGATTTTATTCAAACATTTTCCAACTTATATACCATTTTCTATACCCTCCAGCAATGTGATAATCACTCACTGGGGGCGTACAAGTTTCGTGCTTTACAAACTATGCATCACAAGACCACCACGAGATCTGCAATTTCCAAGCAAACAATTCAAATTCCGTGATGCCTGCCGTGCTTACATTAAGGTCACAGGTGCACAATTTCAATACAAATCGTTCAAAGTGTTTTCCATAATGTTCAATGAATCATTCATATTATACTCTTTGCTCTATACCCTGATTAATACAAAAAACTTTCCTGAGTTAACTCTAGGTTCAATCCAAGTTCACTGATTCCCAATATTTTTAACGATTAATATTATCAACTTAACACTATACTATAATCTATAAGTTTACTTAAATGACTTAACTGTCAGTTATACTATTATCCTATTACAATTTAACGTAATGCCTTATAACTCAGTTAAAACTTATTCTTAAACTACAAAACTTTACTATAATTCATATGTTTCATATGTCTAAACTTTAATTTTCATATGATCTAGTTATTGGACTTTAATACTATGCTATATCCTATTAAGCTAATACCTTATCGTTAATTCTTTTATAAATCATATAGTAACTATTACACTTGAATAATGTAGCAAAAGGAAACAAAACAGCAAGCATAGATTTACGCAGCTATGAGTGTATATGTATATATCTTATCCCAACAAGTCTACTCTAAAAATCAAATAGTAGCTGTCACACTCTTGAACAAGGAAATGCAAGGCTTCCAAGATGGCGGCCATGGGCTGAAGCAGACAGAGTTTCGGTAATTAACGAAACAAAAGAAAACGTTCTGCCTGGCTAGGGGCAGGGTGACAAAACTATCATGGTAATTTAGTTTCTAATCTTAGCCCTAGGGGAAACAGCTTTCGGGAACAAGAGCTGACTACCCAGTCTACCAGGAAATAGAAGTTAAAAAATATCTAGAAAGAAGTAAAACTTAGAAAGACAGAGAGAAATAATTCTGCTATGCACTTTCCATCAGGTGTATTGAGATTTACTTATAAGTTTTACTGCCATGTATGCATACTGGTCACTAATCACATGCCAATATTATAGGTATAACTGATATCCTATGTCAGAGGCGATCTTCCAGATGGGTCTTTACAGGCCTCAGCCATGTAGCTATAGATGTTGGCTCCCAACATCAATGTATGTCTTTGTTAATTTTTGACAGTTAAGTGGTCTTGTCATACTAATATCAATAGGTAATTTATACAAAACACCGTCTGGTTCAATTATTTTAAAATTCAATAACTCGATTTTTGAAATATATTTCCCCAGCAAAACCAGACAAAAGTAATTTAATAACTTATCAAATTAAGCCACACTTATCAGGATTTTATAACTTTTTTTGGATATCTTCACTAACAACAAAAAATTAGTAAAGGTCACAAAAACAGTATGGTCTCATGGTTTCTGCACGATGAAGTTTGGTTTGTCTGTATTCAACTGATGTCTAGGCTTAATCCAGTTGGGTTTGTTTTCCTCTGAAGTCTAAGAAATAAGAGTTACCAAAAAGTCACTTCTAAATAAATTGACCTTAAAGTCTGCTGAATAATTGTCCATATCTAGTATATGTATATATATATATACACACAAAAATATGTATACATAATATATATTCATATATAGAATATATCCACATATATGCAGAATATATATTCATATATACGTATATATTCTATTGGCAAATTCTATTATTTTTACATATGTACCCTAGTAACCACTTCCTCTCACACCCAAATCCTCTCTCTTCTTTGCCCATGACTCATTGTACTCTAACGTTCTAACTTAAAATAGCCTCCCATAATATTTTTGATTAAAACTAAAACCTTTTTACATATGTCCCATTTGAATGTATGCTGATCTCTCTCTAGTTTTCAATGCCTAATCTTTTTGATTCTCTTTTCCATAAGTTCTTCTCAGCAGCCTACAATGTCACCCTTCCAAGCCTTTCTTTTTCCTCCTTAAAGCTTTCCATAGTTAATAGAAAGCATTATTCCTCTCCCCCACAACTGTGACATAAAAGCCCCATGATTTTCCTTCTGTCCTCTCCCCAAGATCATGTACTAACTCCAATGTTTGGTACATCATAAATGTCAAGGACTTCTCTAAGTTACTTCTTAAAAATGAAATGAAAGTTTGCACATTTCAGCATGTCAGCTTATTTAATCTTCACAACAACTCCATAAGGCAAGTACATTGTGAGGCCCATTTTACAGGGCAGGAAACTGAGACACAGAGTGATTAACTGCCAAAGGCCATACGTGGTATGAGTAGAAGAGCTGGGATTTGAATAGAAACATTACAGCTCCATGGTTCATGATCTTATCCAGTACATTAATCTGTTCTTTTGTCTTCAATATGTATCTTTTTATTTATATTTTTAAAGCCCATGCATCTGTGTTATCTGTTCTGGTATACTAAAAGTCTACTGTTACAGAGACAATGCATGCTTAATTCAAACTATATTTGGTTTTTTAAAATTTTTTTAATCATCAGAAGTTGATACATTCAGAGACTAACTAAATTGGACAGTGCCATACAAAATATGAATGCATCAGGAAAAAAAAGACAAGGAAGCGATGAGAGAAATATGATGAAGCCATATAAATAATATATTTGCTAAGATTTTCTTTAAGAAATTAATCATCTCCCTTCAAAGTTGTCTACTGCCTCAAACCATTGCTGAAAGATTAATATTCCAGTCTCTTCAAATGGATTACTTGCTTTGTCAGAGGTGTTTGTGGGCTTGGGGTGTTTTTCTTTTTTTAAATCAACACAGTATTCCAAGTTTTTTAAGTGTGTTGCTGTTTACAGTGTACTTTTACATACATGTTTACATCGAACTCTGTCAGCAATGACCTCTTCCTTTTTCCTGACATGGAGTAAGTAAAAGTGACATAAATATGAGTCTGAATTGCTAGGAAATCCCTCATTTTTAGCAAGTGAAAGCAATTCCTCATGATATACATACATCTTCCCTTTTCTTAGAACTAAAATTCTATCTTAACCTATAAGAAGATTCATGCTACCATTGCAGGAGCATCATTTTGTGCCAGTTTCTAAGTAGTAATCAACATAAAGAAATGAGAAAGTTTTGACAGTCAAATTTGTCCCCAAATTAAGAATTATAACCTTCTCTCTCTTTTTCCTTCTCTCTCTCTCTCTCTCTTCCACCAGAGCACGCGCGCACACGCACACACACACACACAGAATAACAAATACAAAAGTAAAATAAGCCAGGAACAGAAAGTTAAACACTGCATATTCTCACTTATACGTAAAAGCCAAAAAAATGTTAATCTTTTAAAAGTAGAAAGTAAAAAAGAGGATACCGGGTACTGGGAAGGGAGAAATGGGAAGAGATTTGTCAAAGGATACATAATTACAGCTAGATAGTAGCAATAAGTTCTAGTGTTCTATACCAATGTAGAATGACTGTAGTTAGCAATAATATATTATATAGTTTAAAACAGCTGAAAGAGGATATTGAATGTTCCCAACACAAAGAAATGATAAATGTTTGAGATGATGGATATACTAATTTCCCTGATTTGATTGCATGCATTGTATATATCGAAATACCACTGCATACCCCATGAATATGTACAATTATTTGTCAGTTCAACATTTTAAAATTATTTTATGAAGGTATAAAGTTCTTTCCTTCTACGAATTTGTTTACAAATTAATAGCTAATAAAAAATAAGTAGGTGGTCTCCTATATAGTATTATTTGCCCCTATTTCAGAGACAATATGTTAGGTTTAACAAAATTGCAGGTAAATTAATTGTGAAAGTGAATTTTTTTGTGTGTATTGTACTATCTTAGATTCCTGTTATTTGGGGGGAAATTTTACTTTTTTTTATATTTGATACTTTAAAGGCACTGCTCCACTGAGTTTAAAACAAAAGCAATAATTTAGATTTGTACTGGTCAGCAAATAAACAATAGATGAAGTTAAGTTGATTAAGGAAAAGACCACTAGTAGTATTCTTTATTCTGCAACCAATAATTTTACAATTAACAGGAAATCGGCCAGCTGTTTCTTTGATATAAATTTTTTCATAGGAATTTTTGTGATGTGATTGCCAAAAAGATTTCTACATCTGCCTAATGTACATTGAAGAACTGATACATTTTCAAAGTAAACCGATCAATTTTTTCAGTCTGTTATTTTATTAAGAACAAAACAAAATATTTAACCAAGAATTCTAAAGCACTTGAAGAATGTTTCAAAGTATGTTACACCCATAACATAAATAAGCATAAGTACCATTTTAAAACTGGAAAAAAATTATTTCTTCTGACTTTGAGACAAAATAATTAGATAAGATACATACTAAGCTTCATGTCTGTGAATTTCCCTTTTACAGAAAGGAAATTACTCAGCAAATTTTTACCACCCAGCAACACAGAAAGCCCACAACTATATGTAAGACAAATCCATATTGTGGAATCAAACAATCATTGTTGCATAAAAAAGGCTCAAGTAACACAAAGATCATGCGAATTCACAATTTCAATCAGATTGATGTTTGAAGTCCACAAAGAAGTCACTGTAGCTGGTCTTCAACTGTTCCTTTGATTTATTTTTTGCTTCCTTCTCAAAAGTCAAGACCCTGATACTGGCAAGTTGAATTAAAAACCTGACATAGAGACATCTGTAAATGATACTATAACCAATGGCCATGGCAGGACTCCAAATTTAATCATGTATAAAATGACAAATAAAACAGAGAAAGTTCCAGACTTAATTAACATGGTGAACATTAAATGGATTCAATAGGTATCGACTGTTTTGAAAGTCCCAAAACTTAACAGGCATATAACGCAAATCCAGTATTTCTCTTTGCCTCACACACACTAGTCATGAATGAGAGCCTGCAACAATTGAATTAAAATCTTTTTGAAACCGTGGGTGTGTTTTTCTCTACACAAATACATCATTGATGATACTACACAGCTCCATTAATGAAGAAGGGAGACCACGCCGAGTTAATGATATGAATTGAAAAGATGGTCTCTCCTAGTCACTAACCAGCGTCTGCTTATATTTTGTTCCTCTGGGCTTAACACAAAATAACTTTTCTCATCATTCGGATTTTTTTCTAGTTCGAGATATTTTCCAGAGGCCTATTTTTGCTCAAATGCTTGAGTGACGACTTATGCCCTGGCCTTGGGTTAGCAATCTCTTTTAACGCCTGTGTAGACCACTGATAGCAAATTAACAAGAATCACAAACACCAGCATACCTCAAGTTGTGAGCCGATCGCAGCGAAAGCATCCATGCAAGGATATCAGCTAATATTTACAGGGTAGTGATATGCACTAACAAAGAGCCTAAGCCCTGGAGCAGAATCCAAGGTCAAGTCCAAGTCGTTCTCTGTTCTGTCACTGAGACTTTTGCCAAGTTACCTAAACTTTCTGTATCTCAGTCGCTTCCACTGCAAAAAGAGGATAATTACAAGATGACTATGAGGATTAAATGAGTTACTATGTATATGTTAAACTCTTAAAAATACTGTATATGCTAGTTATTATTTTTGTATTTCTTTTTTATGTCATGCTTATTTACAAACATATCTAGTATGAGTTCTAGAGTTTGATCCAATTTTCAAAGAGACAAACTACATGTCTTTCTTTTCGTGGTTTTTTTTTTTTTTTTTTTTTTGAGTACTGTCTCATTCTCAGCCAGACTGGAGTGCAGTAACATAATTATGGGCCACCGCAGCCTTGACCTGGGCTCAGGCGAACCTTCTGTCTTAGCCTTCTGTGTAGCGTCGCTTCTTTTTATTTCTTTCTCTTTTTTTTATTTTAAAGATGTGACCCTGAACACCTATCAAAATTCTTCTTACCTACAAGGAATGCCTCTGGAAAATACAGTCAGAGTGAGGTTGGAGGTAGCTGATGCTAATTCATAAAGTCCCCTATGGCCTATAACAGTCATCTCAGACCATTCCTGCTGCTGTAACAAAATACCATAGGCTGGGTAATGTATAAACAATAAAAATGCATTTCTCATTGTCTTTGAGGTTAGGAAGTCCAAGATCAAGACAACAGCAAATTTGGTGTCTGGTAAAAACTCATTCTCAGCTTCCAACATGGTGCTTGTGTCCCCACATGATGGATCACAGGGGGCAAAAAAAGGGCCTGGCTCATTCTCTCTTGCCCTTTTATGAGGACCCTAATTTCATTTATGAGGGTGCAGACTTCGTGACCTAGTGACCTTCAAAGACTCTACCTTGCAAAACTACCACTTTAGGGTTTAAGTTTCACTGAATTTTAGACGGACACATAATGTTCAAACCATAGTGCTAAATCCGATATAACAAAAATAACATTTCATATTCAAATCTCTTTACAATTATAAATTATTGTTTTTAAAAGTTTAGATTAATTGATCATGGTAGAAACAATAAGAAAAATTGAATGGTCCAAAGTGATTGCGTTTGACCTTAATCAGTGACAAAGATGTCAGTGTACTTAGTGACGCAACTGGAAGGGCTTTCTAAATAAAATTTTGAAATACTTATGAAAAAAATAGACACAGACTTCACTTGAGGTGCAGTTATGAAGCTAACTCCTTTTTTTTTTCCCCAGCAACTCCTCCATACAGGTGGTAGGGCCCCAACACAGTGTTAAGCTCTCTAGGTTTTCCTATTGTCTTCACCAAAATATATCTGTCCTTTGTTCTGATGGCAAAGATTCCTAACCTTAGCTATAAATTTAACAACAAATCAAACTCAAGTATTATTATGTCATCAGGTGTAGAGATAATTTGCTGTCACTGACTGATTTTTATGTGACTTGATATTACCAAACTCCTACTAACATTATTTTTCCAGGGCTGGGCGTGGTGGCTCATGTCTAAAATCCCAGCACTTTGGGAGGCCAAGGTGGGAGGATTGCTTCGAGCCCAGGAGTTCAACACCAGCCTGGGCAACATAGCGAGATCTCATCTCTACAAAATATACAAAAAAAAATTTAACTGGGCATGGTGGTAGGCACGTGTAGACCCAGCGACTCTGGAGGCTAAGTCAGAAGAACTGCCTGAACCCAAGAGGTCAAGCCTGCAGGGAGTCGTGATGTGCCACCGCACTCTAGCCTGGGCACCAGAGTGAGACTCTGAGTCAAAAACAAACATATTTTCCCAAACAGCTGCAAATGAACAGCACAATCAAGCACGTCAGAAACGTATTTTCTAACACTGGGGTCTCTTGTAAGGGGTAGATTTGGTGAGAGAGCTTTTGCTAAACATATGCTCTGTCACTATGCACACAGGATGCATGAATATTCCCAGTGATGGGATTTTTCAGATAATTGAAATGAAACCCCTTCCCTCCTATCAGTCCTGTTGCAGTCCTGTTGGTGTATTAAAATCACCTTGTGAGTTTTTATGGTGTACAGATGCCAGGGCTCTTCCTAATCCAATTAAGGAAGAACCTCTATGAGGCTGGGGACATCCATGGGTTGCAAAATCTCCCCAGGTGTTTCTAATATGCAACCAAGGTCGAGAACCACTGCCTCATATTCCGAAAAAACATAAACCATGAGGTCACTGTATTTGTGAGGAAAAGGGACTAAACAATTTACCATAAAGCAAATAAAACCTTTACAGTATCAGTTTTACAATATACAGTTACAGGCATTACGCTTTGAACCAACTGAAGTTAGACACATAGGAGGAGGCTAAGAGAAAAAACATACAGCCCCACCAAGAACGTTTTAACTTATGCTCTCAGCTTTCTAATTGACACTCACTGAAATGAGGCTTTTTTTTTTTAGTGGTTCTGTAAGTATGCAATATACCAAGTTCTTAGGCATAATGATAATTTTTAAGACAAGATAATGATTTTAAATAGTTATTTTCTCTCTCTCTCCCTCTCTCTCTCTTTTTATTTTATTATAACGATGTGGGGTACCAGCCAGGATTAGGTACATAAGTAATATGTGCTAGTGAAGTTTGGGCCTCCATTTGTTCCTCACTTCCTCTGGTTTAGGTCAGGCACACTTTGTGTTGTTACATGCTCCCCCGGAAGTGCCCGGTGATCCCTCCCTTGGTTAATGCCAATCCCTCCCTTGTGGTTAATGCCAATCCCTCCCTTGTGGTTAATGCCAATCCCTCCCTTGTGGTTAATGCCAATCCCTCCCTTGTGCTGTTGTGGTTAATAATGTTCAGGTCCCACTTATGAGTGAGAACATGATGCTGGCATAAGAGGGGAGAAAAGGGGCTGCTTCATTGCTGTGGGTGGGAGTGCAAACGAGTCCAACTCTACGGAAAACAGTGTGGCGATATCTACAGGAACTAGACATTGGTCTTTCATACCATCTTTTCTTCTTTACCTGGGCTTTTGTTTGCTCCTCGGAAGAACTTGAAAGAGAGCCCTGCAACCATTCTGAAGTTTTCTTGTAACATTTAATCAACTAGAGCAGGGACTTCGTCCTAAATCAATTCTAACCCACACCGGAGCTCAGTGAGTATCTATTGATTGACTGACAGAGGATGAACTGTTTTAACGCAAGTGTTTATTGTTATTTCTAAGGTATTACACACACACACACACACACACACACTTTTTATTACATGTATTTAAATAAGATGCAAATACAGAAGGTACAAAAAATGTATACACATTTTAAGAAAGGAAAAATATATACTGGTAACAAAAGATGAATACAAGTCATGTTTGACTTCTACAATTAAAAGAGGTGCTCAAAGTGGTTACCATCAGCATCCTGACACTTCTGAAAAGTACTTTGAAAAGAAATACATAGATAACATCACTTTAAATATGTGTACTTTTTTTTTGACATCCCAGGTATATATACTTTGATTTTAGAAAAGCAATGTAAATCTTCAGAGAACATTTATAGCACAAAGGTGTCTGTCAGTCTCTTTTATTTGTTTATTTTTATATTTAGAGACAGTGTCTCAGTATGTTGCCCAGGCTGGTCTCAAACTCCTGGTCTCAAGCAATCCTCCTGCCTCAGCCTCCCAAAGTGCTTGTTTTACAGTCATGCTGGCCAGAAGTGTTTGTCAGTCTAAAAGGGATAAATAAAAAAAAATAAAAAAAAAAGACTAATGAATACAAAATATCGTGAAACTCTTGCTTCCAAAGTGTTTTAGATTTTAGATGTAAGAAAATTTTAGGTACCTGAAAAAAATATTGCAGCTGGTACAAATCCTTATTCAAATAAGGCAATCTACAAATAAACAAAATAATGCAAGTGTGAAGTTGTAAGTAGGCACTTATGGTGATATTATAGCAGTAACTGCCATAATACGATAACGTCCCCTCCATCAATTATGACCGAAATGCCACCAGTGCTGTTGAACGTGGCTTTAAGCATTGATCACTTGCAGCAAATACTCCTGAGAAAACTAGCAGTCCCAATGAATTACAGAAATTTTAACAGAATAGAGCCAAAAATAGTTGGCATAAAGAGCAAGACAAGAGGCTTCGGGACACATCGTCCATCTTTGTCCACTTTCCCAAAATTGAAATTAGTCACTCACTTTGACCTTCTCAGGTATTTCCATCTGAAAAGACACAAATTATATTGTAGGACTCCGCAAAGTTGAAACTACTTACAAGTAGGTGGATTTGAACATAACTTTTAAAGCTGAAAAAATCCAAAAGTGGATATATTTTTCATGTAACTTTAAATGTAGAAATAGAAAAAGATTAACAAGAGTAATATACTCCATAGACTTTGAGGGAAGACATTAGGGTAATTAAGCTGTTAACAAGGGAAAAATAATTGAAAAGACTTTACCAGAATGCCAGGGGCTAGTCTACAGTAAATATGACAATCACATTTAAATTATTTCAATACATTTTAAGATAACATGGATCATTAATATGAGACTTCTAAGTTGTGATATTGATTAACAATGTTGCATTCATTACTTTATTTAACTTTTCAATGTTTTATTTTGTCTATAAATGAGTCATAACTAAAATAATATGCAACCAGATTTATAAATAGAAAAATAATGTCACTTCTCAAAAGAAGATATACGGGCAACCAATACACTCATCACCAGAGAAATCCAAATCAAAACCACACTGAGACACCACCTAACTCCTATAAGAATGGCCATCATTAATAAACAAACAACAACAGATGTTGGCGAGGATGCGGAGAAAAAGGAATGCTTCTACACTGCTGGTAGGAATGCCAACTAGTGCAACCTCTTTGGAAAACAGTCTGGCAATTTCTGAAAGAACTAGAAATTGACTGTCCATATGACCCAGTAATTCCCCTATTGGGAATATACCCGGAGGAACTCAAATCATTCTACAAAAAAAAGATACCTGCACCTGTATGTTTGTTGCAGCTTTATTCATAATAGCAAAAACATGGAACCAACCATGCTGCTCATCCAAGCTGGACTAGATTTTAAAAATGCAGTACATATAACAATGGAAAATTATGCAGCCATTAAGAAGGACAAACATATGAACTTCACAGCAACTTGGATGGATTTAGAGTCGATCATACTCATTGATCTATCACAGAAACAAAGAACAGAGTACCATATGTTCTCACTCATAAGCGGACCTTGAACAATTATCATAATACTATAAGAAAGGGATTGGCAGTAGTGGGAAACTGCCAGGGGAGGGAAGGGTACACTTCATCCACAAGGGTACCTGCATAATGAACATTTGTATAACTAACCCTGAATTGTACCCCACATTCTTGAAATAAAAAAAAGAAAAATAATGAATGACATTTTAAATGTGATATAATATTAATATCAATTATGTATATTATACAAGTAATTATATACAACAATATTATTATACAATAAGTAATTATGTATAATAATATATGCATAATTCAAATGCAAAATACTAAAATTCATAAAATGTCAGCTTTTTACCATGTTATATGTATGCGTGATTTGTAACAAATATATGTAACAAGTAAATTTAATGTTACTATTCTAATTCTGCCCTAAATTTGCAATATAAGTTTTTTTCATTTAAAAGGCAATTAAGAAACATAATATTTAACCATTGCACTCACAACAATCTCTTTAGAAATAAAACTAAATTACAAATAGAAAACATTATTTAGTTTAGATTTTATATTTTCGAGATATATACTAAAATGGTAACTGTAGAATATGTAGATTTATCTCAGCACTATCGCATTAGATAAGCAAAACATGGTTTATTATAAGTTGAATGAATGTTTCCAATTTTAAACCTTTGCAACTATATTCACAATCTCAATCAGTGAAAATACATAGATTGTCTTTTAGAAAATACGAACAGAATGCATCTTACTATTGCTTAATAGCCATTAATACACTACTCATTTTCTTTTGCTGCAAAATGCTAGCCTTGTTCTAAAACCTCAAAGTAAGGTATCTTTGGAAGGAGGAGAAACGCCATTAGGCAGACAAATCTTGGAGCATCCAACATCAATTGTATGACAGCATTTGGGAGGCACAGAGAGGGAAGAGAAGTTGATAAACTAGTTTATAATTCAAACCATTATTTTTATATTAAGTCAAATACTGATTCCATGGATATAAGAATAATTTTCCAGGATTATTAGGATTAACAAGAGCATCAAATCTATATAACAAGGCTGCTCCAACTCTAGTTCAGTCACCCAGGCTCTCTACACCCTCTTTTCTCTGCTTCCAGGGGTACTTCAGAGGAAAGCCTTGAGATGTGTGGCTATATTTCTTTCTCCTTGTTCATTGAACTGTCAATTGCTTCTTTTACCATGAATTATACAACCAAAAATTTGCCTCTTTAATTAAATTCAACCAGTAATGAGAACTTACAATAAATCAAGCACTTTAATATATATACATTCAAGGAGGTATTCAAGAATAAGACACAGTCACTGAAGAAAGAAAACATAATAATTTTTATAGCTTATGAACTCACTAAGCAGATAGGACCGATACACATGAAAATAATGCACTGTAACAAGTCCCACAATAGCTCCCACAAGAAACACAACAATCGCTAAACATATGGGATACAGACAGTGAACAAGAACTAGAGAGAGGAGCAGAGACTACTTTAAGACTGGAGACTTACTTAGGCTCTTAAAAGATTTGGACAGAGAAGGAGGAGCAGGCATCTCCATTTGGAGGGACACCTTGAATAGCATCACATCATGGACAACCATCAGGACCTGGAAAATACTATAAAATAAGAAACTCTTGATCATGAAGGATTGGACAAGAAGGTAAAAACAAAAGATTGTTTCCGAGCCTGGGAGTCCAGGAGAACAATGCCAAAAGAAGTAGAGGGAAAATCCCAGGAGAGAAAAGCCTAAGTTCAAGTTGAAATACATTGACGGTTTAGTCATTTTTGACAGCCAGAAGAAAATGAACAGTAGTATGAAAGTTTGCCCAACCTGGGGATGAGGACAGGAGCAGATCACTGCCAGCAGTTCTGTTACTGGGAAATACACAATAGCTAATATCGTCAACGATCCACAGCCCCTCTTCCTTCTGTATGAAACAAGAGCAACTGATAGTATCGATGAAGGTTTGAGTGGAATTCCTAGGCCTCTCCCGGGAATGAAGTTGAACTCAGAGGCATTGAGTCAAGCCTCCTTTCAAGGCGCATTTTTCTACACTTACCAAAAGTTTTTCTAACGCTTTCAAAAGTCTTATAATTCATGAACATGAACTTTACTCCAAAGATGAGGAGCCTAAGACATCAAAAATGAGAGGAGCATGATCACACCTTTATTTTTGTACTGTCTGAAAAGATGGCAAGCCCCAAGCTCACCACCAGAAGATCAGCAAAATCACAAGGATTGTCGACATCCAGTTACCTGACGTCTTCCACAAATATAGAGTAATCCAAGTAACAACCAGGCTCATGTGAACCAGGCTCAGCTCAGACTTGGTGGTGAAAGAAACACAATACCGTAGCCAGAAGTAATTAACAGACATTCAAATCATTGAACAATGTCCTTTAAAAACTGACAAGATAGAAATATACTTTTAATTAAGCATCTTACCTATCCATTCTCTCCATCCGTCTTAGTCCATTTTGTGCTGCTGTAACAGAATTCCACCGACTGGGTGATTTATAAACATAAATGTATCGGTTCACGGTTCTGGAACTCAAAAGTCTAAGGTCAAGTTGCTAGAAGGTTGGATGTCTGATGAGGTTGTCCTCTGCTTCCAAGATGGGGCCTTGTGTGCTACATCCTTTGGAGCCGAAAAAGGCTGGACTCTCACAAGGCAGAAGGTAGAAGGGCCCAGAGAGTGAGAGAAAACAAAATTGGTCCAAACTCATCACCCTTTGATAGTGGCACCAGTCCCACCCATGAGAGTAGAACCCTGGTCCCTGTATAAGGTTCCACCTCTTAATTCTGTTACAATGGCAATTGAATTTTAACATGTGGTTCAAACTATGGCACTATCTCTGTAACTCTGAACATTTCCCACGCGATGGCAGAATCTTCTGGAAGTCTTTCTCCCGGATGCTCTCAGTCCCCAACCAAGTACTCTACTCAGCCTCACCATCCCACGAGGCTCTTGCCTTTCCTTCCTCTCTGATTTTCCTTCAATCCTATTCTTGTTTCTGTTCCCAAAGTAAATACCCCATCTTCCCCTTTCCGGTTCTTTTTTTTAATTCACTGGCCCAAAACAACATGAATATAATACAGAAACTGAAAGCATCATCCTTAGAGGTCAGGGGCAAGCATAAAAGAAGGGACATTACAATTTTTCATTCCCATCGTCTGTAAAGGCTTAGTTTCCAAACAATTTACTGCTATTATGTTTTATTTGGTTTTCAAACTCCAAGCTCTTCAAAAGACAGTTAGAATTCCTATGAAGTCTCTGGATCATTCTTATAGGATCCCTTGGGTTCTTGGAATAATCAGTGGGAAACTGAATAAAAAATCTCCACCGTTATGTCAAACCACAGATATTTCTAGAATTCTCTAACCTTGGACATGCCAAATTCTTTGATGCTTCTCTGGTCCCTGACATTTCCATGCTGCCATACTTTCTCACACAGACTTTGCTTTTATTCCTCTTCCTTTTAATGGGTAAGGAGAAGTTTGATTCCATTATTGTTTAAATATATTTTATTTTAAAGATGTGATGTGCGGCCGGGCTCGGTGGCTCAGCCGGTAATCCCAGCACTTTGGGAGGCTGAGGTGAGTGGATTGCCTGAGCCCGCGGGTTCGAGACCCGCCTGGGCAACTTGGCCAGACCTCATCTCTACAATAAATCAAAAATCAGCCGGGCATGGTAGCTCGCGCCTGTAGTTCCGGCTACTCGGAAGGCTGAGGCAGAAGGATCGCCGGGGTCCAGCAGGTCGAGGCTGCGGTGGCCGGGAGCGGCCACTGCACTCCAGTCTGGGCGACAGAGTGAGACTCCAACTCGAAAAAAAAAAAAAAAAGATGTGAGGTGCAATCTGGGATTAGGTATACAAGTAACCATCATACACATAAAGTTTGGGCCTCCCTTTGGTCCCCACTTTGCTGGGTTTGAGATCAGGTACTCTTCCTGATGTCATGTGCCACCCCTTTTCCTGGCAGTTTCCAGCTACTGCTAATCCTCTTCTTATAGTATTATGGTAAATGTTCAGAGCCCGCTTATGAATGATGATTCCATTATTAATTAATATTCTTTAATGTTGTATCAGAGTACTACTCAAAAAAGAGAAACCTTATAAAAATATAAATTATACCCCATGTTTTCTAAAGTGTCCAAGGAATTTTAGGTTATCCATAATTGGACATCTAGCTAACCAGAGATTTTTATATCATGTACTTAGTTTATAAAGCTTAATAATACAAAAATAAGAATGTGCTAAAGACAATTCAAGATATCTTTGGCACCTAGTGGGATCTCAATAATACTCATCAACAAATCATTCTTCAAGACACTGAATTATTGAAAGTGGTTGCAAATAACACTTCCTTTACCAGAAAACTAAAACATGTTTTTTTCTGAAAAACAAATATTTTTAAAGCTAATTTGCTCTTTTAAAAGGGTCCATACCATGATGACAACATAATAATTTGTTCAAACAAATGTATTCTAAAGAAAAAAAAGGGTCCCATTCTAGGTAGTTTATTCAAATAATGTTCTCTGTGATAATAGTTGCACACATGTTAGCAATTGCCATAGATGTATTAGGGGGTGCTACGTAGTAGAGTGAGAGAAATAGGGGCCATCCCTGAGGTAGAATATATACTTCCTATTCAAACCTCAACCTAACACTGCCCCAGTTATATAACACATAACTATCCATTATACCTACTTAACTGTTTATTCAGCTGAGTGGAGAGACATCAACCTACGCAGCTTCAGATTCTACCGGAGTGCTAGATTAAAGACATTCTGGAATGATAACTGCATACAAGATAGCAATTGCATGAAATAAATGAAAACCCTTCAGAATGAATGAATTCCTATTTAAAGCTTATTCTGCACCACTTATGAGAAATGACAAATGCTTGAGCTGGAATGAAATAAAATTTGCAGTAAACTTCCTCAGTTCTAGATGGCAATTCTGTGAATGCATATGTTTAACAGCATTATAAAATATCCCTTCCAAGGCACCCTCATATCGGCAGACAGCATGTTCTTCAGTCAAAAAGTTATGATTCATATATATCAAGTCACTTAGCACTGCTGGCAAGTGTTGCCAGCCCGAAATATAAAACAGAGAGGATAATAAAACTTTAACAAGCAGCAATAAAACTAATGAAATATAATCTCGAATATACTACTCTAATTCATCCCGAGAGGAAACACAATCACCCAATCCTAAGGACGAGGAAATAGAGCCAACTCCATAAAAACACATATTCATCACGGTAACGTAGATCATTCTAGAATTAGAACTATAAGGAAAGTCAAGCTGGTTATGGTAGTGTAATTATCAGGGCTGGCTAGCTGAGGATGACAGGATGAAGCAACATTTCACATATGCTTATTTTGGCTCCATATTTAAAGCGATCAAAAGGAAAATATTGATATTATTTTTAATGGGGATAATCTTTCATGCTGAGGATAGAGACATTTCACGATGGTCAGACTGAGCAGCATTTAAGAAGTTAGGTCTGACTTCCAAGATCAATATGTAATTGGGTCACAAGTTTATTTACATACGGTTTGCATGTGCCTATAATAACCATGCAATCTAGTCCCAAATAACTTCAGATGGATGTTTATGACTGTGTCCCTCGAGGTTATAATTTGACAATTGTGCGTTTCCCCCTCTTATTTTCTATCATTCTCATCTGTTTGTCAGAACCAAGAATTCCAAACTGAAGAAAGAGGGAGGAAGAGAAGAAGAGAGGAAAGGAAGAAAGAGGCAGGGAAGGAGGTCGAGGAAAAGTACGATTTGTTGTGAGTCCTTTTTCTCCAGCTTTGAGGTTCTACACACAAAAGTGATTTAAGGGAGCGAACTACACAACAGAGAACAGACTTATGCAAAGATGAAATCAGAAGAGACAAGATTTCCTTTTCTTTTCTGAGACTGTGCATATGGTACAGTTTATGCATCCAAGTAAATTAGTAAAAGGAAACAGATCTAAAGTTGTCCATTCTCAGAAGCATCCACGAGACAGCCAGGGTTTCTGTGCTTAGCTGACCACTGCCAGAAAGATTTTTTTTTTTTTTAATTAGAGGAATTCATATCAATGATCGACTTCCCCAAGGAGGCTCAGGAAACACATAAAGTCAAGTAGGGTCAAACAGTGAGCAAGACAGGATATGGAATTCTGTCCAGGTTTCAGAAAAGCAAAACTAATGAAGAAGCACAAGATAACATACAGAGATTACAGAGAAATTTGGAATTCTTGCTATTCAAAGGGCAACCTAAATAAACTAACAGAGGCCGGGTGTGGTGGCTCAAGCCTGTAATCCCAGCACTTTGGGAGGCCGAGAGGATTTTCTGAGTCCAGGGATTCGAGACCAGCCTGGGCAACTTGGTGAGACCTCATCTCTACAAAAATCAAGAAAAAATAGTCAGGCATGGTGGCGAGTGCCTGTAGTTCCAGTTACTAAGAAGGCTGAGGCAGAAGGATCACCAGAGCCCAGCAGGTCGGACAGAGTGAGGATCCAGCTCAAAAAAATAAAAAATAATAAATTAACAGAAATATTTTTCCAATAAATGAACTCATCAACAGTGATGTTGCCTGCTGCAGACAAAATCAGCTGAAGCATTTTTAAAACTTGAGCTGGTAAGTTGCTTGAAAGCATAACAAAGGAAAGAAATAGTGTCATGAAAAATATATGAATAGTAATAAATTTTTATTTTTTATCCCTATATTTTATGAGTAAGCAATAGAATGAAATGTAACTGTACCACAAATAATTAAATACATCTTACTTTCTATCATTGCATTTATTTTTAAAAATAAATAAAGCCACTGAGCCCAGCCTAAGTTGTGCTCTTAAACTGTCAAGTTGTGCTTATTGATTTTATTTAAGCATAGTTGATAGAAGTTCAAATATTGGTCTAAAAATTGTCCCCTTTAAAAAGATAACTCAGCTGGGCTCGGTGGCTCAGCCTGTAATCCCGTGCCTTTGGGAGGCTGAGGTGAGTGGATTGCCTGAGCCCATGGGTTCGAGACCCGCCTGGGTAACTTGGCGAGACCTCATCTCTACAATAAATCAAAAAATCAGCCGGGCGTGGTAGCACATGCCTGTAATTCCAGCTACTTGGAAGGCTGAGGTGGAAAGATCGCCGGAGCCCAGCAGGTCGAGGCTGCGGTGGCCGGGAGCGGCCACTGCACTCCAGTCTGGGTGACAGAGTGAGACTCCAACTCAAAAATAAAATAAAATAAAAGATAACTCTTTTTTTCCACCGGTCCTGAGATTTTAATATCTAGGTAACATTTTCCATCATTAAAATTGTAATTTAGTTTATTACTTACCTCTTAAGGGTGTCCTGAGAATTAAAAATGTAGTAAAAAAACACTTTATAGAAATGAAATAATGAGTTTTGTAAGAGTTATACATTAAGTAAGCGTTAATGCTACTTTTCTTCCTACTGGATATAAGTGCTTGATCATTCTTTCAACTAAAATATAACCAAGCAATACCTTTAACATATATCTGCTTTCACTAAATTCTATCAGTCTGTGGGGGAAAAAAAATCTCAATATGAAGGGCTAAATTGACAATATTTTTAACATGAATAATATTCCACGGACTAGAAGAACTGAGTTTGGTTGCATTCACATTTTAAGTGGATAATTTGTATCATTATGCACTTAAGTCTTTTTCATTTTCTTTTATGTAAATGTATTTACATATTATATTTACATGTGTTTTGGCTATATACATTTATTTACAAGGCGCGTACTGCCACCTTGTGGTAAAGCTAAGCACATACCAGCTCATTTGAAATGGTCTGCAAAGTCCCATAAAAAAAGGAATGTGCTATTTGTTTTGGTTCATGCCAGCAGCCTTCACCTTGTTAAAAAGAGTCTAGCAAGAGAGTTAGCTTCAGTAATTTCATACCATAGCTCGAAACCCAAGTATTTATTTATCAGAAGTCCCAGGGTGTGTTTGAAGTCCGAACCCAGTCAACCTAGCTGATAAAACCCCAGGGAACAAATAACATTTCCCATCTCAAAACTTAATATTCTAGGTATCTTACACAGAAGATCTATCAAATGCTTAAAGCTGTGTTTCTTATATAATTATTTCCAGAATCACAAGTTAAAGTTAAAATAATATTTTATAGCTGTAGTGCCTTTTTTAGCTAAAAATAATCAGGGTACATAAGTGGACATGAGTAAGTGCACATATGGGGTGAATCAGAGCAACTAAAACTGAAAATGTCAAACACACCACACAACATTGTACTGTTCGCATTTAGATAATTTGCATTTTCAAGAGTACAAGATCAAACTTGGGTCCAATTCCCTTCTACTTAATTTTCAATGTCATCTTTAGTACTAAGGGAGAGTTGTAATCATGCAAATCATGATTACAAGGAAATTATTTTAATGAATTTATATATTGTTAGTTAAAATTTTCCTTCCAAGGTCAAAACATGAAAATTTAAAACTCAATTTGATAAGGGAGTGATGTGGGACTTAAATACAGAAAATAAAAACTTCCCAAAATTTAAATATAGCAAAATTACATGCCTCATCAACAAGGGTACCTGCATAATCAATGTTTGTATACTTAACCCTGAATTTTACCCCACATCTTTATAATAAAAAATAATAAGCCGGGCTCGGTGGCTCAGCCTGTAATCCCGTGCCTTGGGAGGCCAAAGTGAGTGAATTGCCTGAGCCCATGGGTTCAAGTCCCACCTGGGCAACTTGGCGAGACCTCATCTCTACAATAAATCAAAAAATTAGCCAGGCGTGGTAGCACACACCTGTAGTTCCAACTACTTGGAAGGCTGAGGCGGAAGGATTGCCGGAGCCCAGCAGGTTGAGGCTGCGGTGGCCAGGAGCGGCCACTGCCCTCCAGTCTGGGCGACAGAGTGAGACTCCAACTCAATAATAATAATAGAAAAGGAAAAAAACTACAAGGAAGTATAATTCTGTTAATGACTTCTCTTACCTTAGAAAGTATTAAGTGAATGGATTAAAATTTTGCCTTTAATTGATAAAGAGAGAGAAATGTGATCATGTCAAGTATTTTTGTCATTATACATTGTTTCAAGAAATACCAGATGCTTTTCAACACATTGTCTCAGAGTGCAAGATTAAATGCATCAATCAACTTCATGAGACAAAAATTTTAATTTACTTTCCTCTTTTAATTGAACACCAGTCACAAATATCTTATTAGATGAAAGATATAAAATTATCAACAAATATAAAATCAGGATAAACATCACTCCATATCTAAGTTTTGGTTTTTTTTTTTTTTTTTTTTTTTTTTTGAGTTGAAATCTCACTCTGTCACATAGGCTGGAGTGCAGTGTCACACTCATGGCCACCCAGCTAATTTTTTAAAATTTATTGTAGAGATGAGGTCTCACCAAACTGCTTGGGTTGGTCTCGAACCCACGGTCTAAAGCAATCCACTTGCCTCAGCCTCCCAAAGTGCTGACATTACAGGCTGAGCCACTGAGCCCAGCCTAAGTTGTGCTCTTAAACTGTCAAGAATTCTATAACTTCCTTCCATTTAACATAGTGGCTTTCTATGGCATGTTTGTGACCTTATAATAGTTTCATATAAAAGAATTTTGTTCTGATGACCTTTAGGAGAAAAGAAAGATATCCATATAAGAAAGAAAAAAAGGACCTAGTAAGTAAATATCCTAATATGGAAAGAAAAGCTATATATTGAGTTGAGATATAGATTATTTTACGAAAGATTAAATAAGCACTATTATTTTTGTCATTAGTTTCTGTTATGAAAAACAAAGCAAACTCAGTAAACAGGCCCAATAAAACAAGTAAGAAGTCTAGGCAAATCTTAACACTCTTAAAGGACTTAATAATTAAGGGAGGTGGGACCACAATTAAGTCCAGTCTGCAATTTGTTTAACTACCTGCCGATCCCAGAATAACTTAGTACTCATGGGTTTGGTTCAACAGGAACACCAGGGGCAGCTCAGGGATCATCAGCATATTTACTGACTACCCATATCAACAATCTGAGTGTGGGTAGCATCGAGGAAGGAACACTTGTTGGTTTCATAGACCCATCTCTATTGTCTCAAGGAAAAGGAAGAATGGAAGCAATTTTATCAAACCCTTTTGACTTCAAGTAGAGAAACTCACTTGGAATCGTTTCAGCAAAGAAAGCGCATTTGTTATATAAGGGTAGAGAGTTCTACACGAAAAGTGATCTAATGGCCATAACAAGATCAGGGATAGGAATGGAGATGAAGTATTTAGAAAATTATGAGGAAACTGAGAGTGTACTCTTTTGCTCTTTTGGTCAGCTGATTCTTCAATAAAAAGTCATGGCCCTATTATCTGTAGTCAGCCCCTATGGCTACTGTAACAAATTACCACAAACTTCATAACGTAAGATATTAGAAATGTCTTCTCCCACGGTTCCGAAGGGCATAATAGCCATCCTCTTTGAAGGGGATCCCTGAGCTAATGAAGCATCTTTGTCAGCATAAACAGAGAATGGGAAAACGCTTGGAATGTATATCCACCATGCCTCCCAAGATGGCCACAAGAGAATGACTGATGCGCAGGGGAATGTGAGAGCTCAGCTCCTTTGCCTTGACTCAGGACAAACAGTACTTTGTAAGTTACATTCCAACATCCCCTGCTGGATCAGGCTGTCATCACGCTCGCCTGAAGAAATACCTTTGCTTCTTACCTTCTCTCCCCTGCTTTCCGCACTCCCTTGCCTGTTTAGCTGGGAGCACTGGCTTAATAAATTATTTTCTTGTGACTTTGTTGCTTAATGTCTCCTTACTTTGAAGAAACTGACCTAACACAAAGGGTGTCTTTCAGACACTTTGTTTAATGTTCCTTTAAACTGGGGAGGCCAATCTAAGACAAAGACTATCTCATACCAACAAAAGGCTATATGAGTAGTAAGAGTTATCTCTGCATACATCTATCTCTGCTGTACTGTATGTGACCATAACATGGAATCTAAATTTTTTGGTCTCCATTTATAATTTCCTTCCATTTAACACAGTAACTCTTCACAGTCTTTTAAAGAATTTTACAATAGTTTTATAACAGAGAAATTAATGTTAATGAACTGGAATAGGAAAAGACCACTCCACACAGCTGTAAAGATTACAACACTCTTTATAGTGCTATACCATATTAATTCTTTCTTAGTCCCTTTCAACTGTGGAATAAGATTGACCCGGATTATACTGAGTAAAAGTGGAAATGATGCTGGTAAAATCGTAGAATTATTTACTAATGACTACTAAGTTCCATCCCTTTCAGAAGGTTTTTCTCTTTTAAGAGAAAATGTTCATGGTATTGTACATGGTATGGTGCATAGCCACCCAAGTTCACCCTGTTAAACCCAAGATTTTATATCCAAGAGACCACAAAGAGCCAGCTCCGATGCAAACACACGAGGGTCTTTATTCAGGCTTGAGTCTGGGCTCACGTTTGAAGCCGACGCAGTGGCTTCAGCAACGAGAGCCTCGATCCAGTATGGCAAACAGTTTTTAATGCACAATTACAGAGGGAGGGGAAAGAACTTTAAACTTGTTTTTATATGATTGGGTAATTTCTCCTAATGGGTACGGGGGCACTTGGGATTGGTAGGTTTATTTTCTGGTTTGCACGGGCTCCAGCTTAGTTGCCTGTGATTGATGGGAAATGGCTAAACGGGCAGAGTGGAATGTCAGATAAGCTACGTTTACACAGTCACTGTGTATAAATTAACTTTGGCATGGGAGCCAGAGGTTTGAACCAACATAGAGCCCACTAGGAGAGTGGCTAGAGCCACAGAGTCTACTGCAATCTAAGCAAAGGAATGTCCGGAAGGGGCTTATTGCTTAACAAGAGTTCTAAGTACAAACACTGCTTAAGACATTGTATAACTACACAATCAGTCACTACCCAGCACCCGACATGTGCCTAATTCTATGGGGTCTGAGGTAGGATTTAAAGTACTAAGAATTCATAAAATATAGTGAATTTGAGGTAGGGTTATATAAAATAGAGTGAACGCTTCTTTTACAGCAAGTATAGCTTTTTGAGTTTCTTGGGTCCCTCAACCCAAGGGAATATCTGGTGTAAGATGTGAAGAACCTTTTATTAGACCTTGAGAACAAAGACAGAGAAACCCTAGCTGACAGAGAGCCATGTCCTGAACCTACAAAGTATTTGCCTTAGAGAACAGTAAGAGCTTAAACTGAATATGACATAGGGGAAAATTATCAATAATTATACCATTTATTGAAGAGTAAAATCTTAATTTGGCCTTGGAGAGTCATCAGCTAGAATAATTTAAGGTAATTTCTTACTATTATGATTAAACATAATATTACCATTATTATTTAAAAGGTGACTACCATTTACTGATACTTACAATGCATCAGGGATTTTATTTATAGCTCTACACACTGTAGCTCATTTACTTGACACAATGATACTTTGATGTGTAGGTTATTCCCATTTTAAAGAATCCAAAACTGACACTCAAAGAATCATAATTCACTCAGAGCTAATAATCTGGAAGGGGGACCTAGATCTTTCTTACCAAAGCCCAAGTCATTTCCACACCCTTATGCCATCTTAGCCTGCCGTCTCCGTGTTCCCTCTTTTCCCAATGTGTGTCAACCTACTATCTGTGTCTAAGCCAGTGCTTCATTCTGTCACATCATCTGCCCAGTTTTACTTCCCTCTCTCTCAGAACTGTCACCCTTCCAAGTCCCTGTTGTGAAAGGAAGAGACTCATGAAGACTGAAGGGCATCTCACACATGCGCATTGCTCCATGGCAGGCCCTGTCTGGTGCCCCAGAATGTACACGCAGGTTCTCTGCTGGGCATTGTGAGCCTTCATCTGGGTCCACATGAGAAGTTTCAAACAAGCTTAAGTATTCCTGTTTAGAATGAATTAAAGGCAATTAGGCAGCACACTCCGATGTGCCAAATGATCTCTCACTCCAGTGTGGCTGTTTGAGAAAAAAAAAACTTGATTGTAATATAAGTCCTCAAACAAAATTTTTCAAAATGGGAAATCATTCTTGGTTATCCTCGGCAAAAATCACAAATGAAAATGACTTTGTCAGCCGGGCTCGGTGGCTCAGCCTGTAATCCCGGCGCTTTGGGAAGCTGAGGTGAGTAGATTGCCTGAGCCCGCGGGTTCAAGATGTGCCTGGGCAACTTGGCGAGACCTCATCTCTACAATAAATCAAAAACATAGCCGGGTGTGGTAACGCGTACCTGTAGTTCCAGCTACTTGGAAGGCTGAGGCAGAAGAATCACCAGAATCCAGCAGGTCGAGGCTGCGGTGGCCGGGAGTGGCCACTGCACTCCAGTCTGGGTGACAGAGTGAGACTCCAACTCAAAAAAAAAAAAAGAATAAACCATACTATGGAAATATTACTCTCTTATGGAAAAAAATCAGAAAATAAAAATATACATTTTAAATGAAGATAAATTAAGACAGGCAAATTAATGAAAATAGGCAAAATTTAATTATAACATACATTGTAAAGTGATTTTATTATTTGTACTTTAATTGATAAATTTGGACCGCATATACAAATTCCTAAACACCATGAGTCTGTCACAGACTTCACGTCCCATGGTTGTATTTACTAATTAAAACCTAATTCAATACAGTATCCCTGAACTAAATGTTTAATTACAACTCAGGCAATTTGTTAGATTCTGAAGATACCAATATGAGGGAACCATGGGTCCTGTTCTTTCAGGGAAACACTTACAATCTTCCTACAACATAACATGAAAGTTATTCATTCAGTGCTTACTATAACATTATATATAAGTTATTCACTCAATACTTGTTAATATTCACTCAATATTTATTAATTGAGTGTATTCTTCCAGGAACTGGGACCCAAGGTGAGAAAGAAAAAGGATACCATATCTGCTTTCATGGTATACACTACAGTTTCACGTTATACATGGTGTATACTAGTAAGTTAGAGGGATATTAATAAAAGAATCACTCAAATGAATAATCATTTAAAATGGGTAAAGCCGTGAAAGAAAGAAACCTGGTGTCATGTGAGTGTGTAATAAGGGTGACAGATTCATCTTGAAGGGCAGAAAAGGCCTCCCTGAACAAATGATGACTCAGCTGAGATTGGGGTGACAGAGTCGGGGGATTTCTACACGTGAGGAATTAATATATGCCAAAGCCCTGTGAAAGCTATTTGAAAAACTGAATAGCATCCAGAGAGAGTGGACAGCAAAGAAAGGCGAAGAGAAAAGTATGAGATTAGCTGGTAATGTAGGCCAGGCCACGCAGAGAGTTGGATGCTAAATTAAGAATGTTAATCCTCAACTAAGAGCCAAGACAGCCACTGAAAAGATTTTAATAAGAGAGCAGTGACTGGATCGCTCTGGCTGCAGTGATGAGGACAGACGGACAGAAGCAAATGTGAACAAAAGATAGCCAGGCAGAACAATATTGCAGCAGTACAGGTGGAAGGTGATGGTGGCTGTGTCAGGAGTAGTAGTGCTGAAGATGGGGAAAAATATGCAAAAGCTTAAAGATATTTGGCCAGAATACAGACAGAATGGTTCATTCTTTCTAGAGTTTTTTTGTTTGTTTGTTTTTTTAAAGTCTTCATCGAAGCTGCATTTAGTGTGGATTTAAACAATGAATAGAAGTTTGCCAGGGCAAAAGTAAGGGAATGATGCCTTAGGCAATAGAGAAACCAGCACAAATGTCTTAACTTGTTTTTTGTTGCTTATAACAAAAATACTGGAAACTGGGCAACTTTTAAAGAAAAGGAGCGTATTTCTTAGTTACGGAGACTGAGAAGCCCAAGTTTGAGGGGCTGTGTCTGGTGAGGGCCTGCTTGCTGACCTTCCTTGCAGCGTCCTAAGGGAGCACAGGGCCTCACACGGCCAGGGGGCTGAGGGTGCTAGCTCACATCTTTCTTCCTTTCCTTATAAAATATAAAATCATCGGTTCCAAGCTGGGTGCAATGGCTCACGCCTGCCATCCCAGCATTTTGGGAGGCAGAAGCGAGAGAATGGCCTGAGCCCACAGGATCAAGACCAGCCTGGGCAACGTGGCAAGACCTTGTCTCTATAATAAGGCAAAAAATTAGCCAGGCATGACGGCAAGCACCTGTAATCCCAGCCACTCTGGAGGTTGAGGTGGAAGGATCACATGAGCCCAGTAAGTCAAAGGCTGTGGCTCACCATGATGGTGCCACTGCATTTCAGCCTGAGTGACAGAGTGAGACCTTGACTAAAAAAAAAAAAAATTACCTACTTCCAAGATACAACAGTAGACAAGCACAGAATTGACATTCCCATGTGAAAAGAGAGAAATAGGCCAAAAGGATGGGGTAACAAGCAAGTTCAAAGCCAAAAGGGCAAACATGAAGTCTTAAACCTAGAACATAATCTCCCTTGGCTCCATGGCCAGCATTCTGTGCACACTGGTGAAAGGGTTGGGCCCCAAGGCCTTGGGCTGCCCTGATTCCAAGAAAGTCCACACTCAGGCTCCTCCTTGCACCCTAGCAACTCTATAGTTCTGGGTTCTCCATGGAAATCCCCACTCCCAGAGGAGGGGCTCACTGTAGTGGCTCCTCCCCTGCAACAAGTCTCTGCCTGGGCCAAGGCTGTTTGATACATCCTTTGACACTAGGCAGAAACTACCAGGCGTCCACAACTCTTACAGTCTGTGGATCTGAAGAATAACATCACATTGATATCTCCAAGGTCTGCACCTTGTGGAGTAGTGAGTCTAGTCACACCTGGAACCACTTGAGCCACAGCTGGCGTGACTGAGGCATGCTGAGCTGGAATACTGGGAGCAGAGACCTGAAAGATCCCTGGGAAGGAATCCCTGGAGAACCCCCAGGTCTGTACCCTGAAACCATTGTGCCCTCCTAGCCGTCTACCTAGGGCAAACTCACAGATCTCTGGCTGCTTCTATCCATGCTCATAGCTTTAGCAAGCAGTTGCTAGACTTCCTTTTTGGTTTTGTCTCCTGAAAACACTTTTATCTCTATGTGGCCACGCTGAGAATTTTCCAGATCTTTCCACTGTTTCCTTTTTAACTACAAATTCTGTCTTCAACTTGTTACTTTGCTCCTGAATCTCAGCGTAAGCGGCTCTTCGAATATTTTACTTAGAAATTTCTTCTGCCAGGTCCCCTAGTTCATCATTCTCAAGTTGGGTCTTCTTCAAAGCCCTTGAGCATGGACTTGGTTCAGGCAAGTTCTTTGTCAGTTTAGAACAAGGATGGCCTTTACTCCAGTTTCCAATACCTTGCTCCTTGGTTCCATCTGAATTCTCATCAGAAGGGCCTTTACTCTTCATATTTCTATCAGCACTCTGGTCACCACCACTTAGCCAATCTCTAAAGAGTTCCAAACTTTCCCTATTTATCTTGTGTTCTAATCTCTCGCCAGAATCTGGGTTTTTCTAGCCTGCTCCTCCAAAGACTTTTGGCCTTTGCCCATTACACAGTTCCAAGCTGCTTCTACATTTTCAGGTACTGTTATCAGCATCACCCCACATCCCAGCTCCAATTTTCTGTCTTAGTTCATTTTCTGTTGCTTATAACAGAATCCCTGAAACTGGATAATTTTAAAAAGGAATTTTTCCTTGCAGTATTAAAGGCTGAGAAGTCCAAGGTCAAGGAGCCCCATCTGATGAGGCTTCTTGCTGGTACGAACTCTCAGCAGATTCCCAAGATGGCACAGGCATCACAAGGTGAAGGAGCAGAGTGTGCTCATGTGATAGCTCAGGTCTCTTCCTCTTCTTTCAAAGCCACCAGTCCCACTCCCATGACAACTTATTAGTCATTAATCTACTTGTGAGTACAAAACCCTCATGACCCAGTCACCTCTTAATGGCTCTAACTCTCCACTGTAGGAGTTTTGAAAAAGAACAACTATTCAAATAATTGCAATGACTAAACCAGTGAAGTCTCAAAAGACTCCTTGCTCTCCTTGAGAGCAGAAAACCAGTGGTGCATTTTTTTTCTATCCTCAGCATGTATAACAATGTTGGACATATAGTAGCTGCTCACAAATGAATGTGTTCAGAAAATAAGTGCCATCCAGAGTAGCTGAACTGAAGAACACATTAAAGACAGAGTATGTAAAGAACAACAAAGAAAACTCAGGCAAGAATAAAAGGAGTTTGAACTACCTCCTCTAGGCAGTGAGAAATAGAAGACAGTTTTAAGATACAAGAATAATTTAAGAGATCTTTGCATTCAAAAAAATAGGCCAGAAGGGGTGGCTCGTGCCTGTAATCTCAGCACTTTGGGAGGCCAAGGAGAGAGGATTGCTTGAGTCCAGGAGTCCAAGACAAGCCAGGGCAGCAAAGTTAGATCTAGTCTCAGCTACTTGAGAGGCTGAAGGGGAAGGATTGCCTGAGCTCAAGATGTCACCATGATCATGCCACTGTACTCCAGCCTGAGTGATAGAGTGAGACTCCAACTCAATAAATAAATGTCTTTTAAAAAACCAGGATGAATACAAGAAGATTAGAAAGTTGCAGCAGAAAGACATTTAAGAGGCAAAAGCATTCATTCAGGTAAGTGCAAATGAGCCTAAAACAATAGCACCCAGGTGTAACTCAGGAGAGGTGACAAATTCCCAAATCATTTTAACAGTGGAATTGACAAGACCTGGTGAATAAATGAAGACTTATATAAGGGAAGCAGGGGAAGAAATAAGCATGAAGTTACACACGAATGAGCATTTTAGAGAAGTGCTCAAGTGAATAACGAGCCTTCCATTTAAGATTGAGAACACAACAGGCAAAACAGACCTGCAGGTGTTAATAAAAAGTGCCGTTTTGGGCAACCCCTTCAGGTCTCCTCCCACTGTGGAAGCTTTCTCTGTCCTCTCAATAAATTCTGTTTTTAGCAAAGTGCCACTTCAGACTCTTTTAATTTTGAAATGCCAGGTATGCATTGGGAATATTCTAGAGATACAGATGAACAACTCGACAGAAATCAGAACCAAAGATCAATCTTGGGAAGCCATCTCCAAAGAGTTTGAATGCTCAAAATAGAACACAATGCAGAGTATCCTCAGCGGTGTGGCAAGTTTATACTAAGTCTCAGGGTTTACAAGGGGTGTCCTCATGTTTTTTTTTTGTTTGTTTTTTTTGTTTTTAGTTGGCGTCTCACTCTGTCACCCAGGCTGGAGTACAGTGGCACGTTCACAACCACCACAGCCCCAACCCGCTGGGCTCAGGCAATCCTTCCGCCTAAGCCTTCCAAGCATCTGAAACTACAGGTATGCACCACCATGCCCAGCTATTTTTTTTATTTATTGTAGAGACAAGGTCTGATCAAGTTGCCCGGGTTGGTCTCCAACCCCAGAGCTCAGGCAATCCTCTCACCTTCGCCTCCCAAAGTGCTGGGATTACTGGTGTGAGCCATGTGCCTGATAAGACTTAACTCTAAACTAAAATATTTTTGTTTTTATATACCTTATACACATAACCTGAAGGTAATTTTATATCATATTTTTAAAAATTTTGTGCATGAAACAGTTTTGACTGCATTTTTGCTGTGACCCATCACATGAGGTCAGATGCGGAATTTTCCACCTGAGGTGTCACATAGGCATTCAAAAACTTTCAGACTTCAGAGCGCTTAAGATTTCAGATTTTCAGATTAGGAAGGCTCAACCTGGTGCTACAACTTACTGGAAGAATTTGCTTTCCAGGAGTAGCTTACCAGAATAGTTCTTGCTGTTTATTATAGATGCAGAAAATCTTTAGGGAGCAGAGGCTGAGGTGAATGGAAAATGACCCATGCTGTGATAACTGAGACATAAACAAGAGTGACTAATATCAATTTGTATTTACTTTATTAAGGTACACTTAATTACAGCTGGTACGTCAAATCTTTAGTAAGCCAGCTACACCCACAAATTCTTTGTGTCAGCTATGTTTGGGAAAATTTGGAAAAAAAGAGTCCTTCATTCATATCTGGAGTGACAGAAAAAGAATATATGAGTGACAGATATGACAGGAATGGATAGTATTAAAAGGATAGAAAAATAATATGAGGGGGAGACCCCAAAAAATGGATTATCTTTTTGAAGGGTGAGTCCCTTGTAGTATATTGGGAATTTGTTCCTTGGGATCAAATGGTCAACCAAAGTTCTGGAAGTTTTGAGAACGTTGCATCACAATTTGTGGAAGAAACATCCCCAGTCGTGGCAAATAAGTGACCGGTCTTCCACCATGACAACATACCTGCTCACATGATGCTGAGTGTTCAGCAGTTTTGGACCAGGAATGGCATGACCCCAGCCTCCCTATTCACCTCATCTCACCTCATCTCATTCAAGCAAACTTTTTGTTTGTTAGTTAGTCTGTTTCCCAGGAGGAAAAAAATTCTCAAAGAGAATTGCCAATGTGGAAAATGTGAAACAAAAAATGGCGAAAAGCACTAAGGGGCATCAAAATTGATGAGTTCAAAAACTATTTTAAACAGTGAAAAAAGCATCTTGATAGGTGTATTGCATCAAACGGAGAGGACTTTCAAGGTGACTGAAGTTTAAACATGTAAGAATAAATACCCAATTTTTCATAAATAAATTCTGGGGTTTCGGGGGTTCTCCTTTGTGTAAAGTAAAATACATCAGAAGAAGCAGAAAATCAAAATCAGAAGTGACTAAGGAAAGCTGAAACTACACCCTTTCCTGCCACATGTACACACCAAATCCCCAGATTCTGGAGAGATGAGGAGGGACCAACAATACATAGGATGAGGTCTAAGAGAAGGAAATCAGGGGTATCCAAAGTGAAAAAGAGAAAGTTAAGTTATCCCTCTTTGCTGACAAATATGATCCTATACCTTGAAAACCCAAGAGAATCTTGTCAAAAACCTCCATGCTCTGACAAAGGACTTTAGCAAACTCTCAGGGTACAAAATCAACATGCAAAAGACAATCACACCAACAACAAACAGGCAGAGAACCAAATAAAAAGCACAATCCCATTTGCAATAGACACACACACACACACACACACACACACACACACACACACACACACAATACCTTGGCATCTCCACCTAACCTGAGAAGTGAAAGATCTTTACAACGAAAACTATAAAACACTGCTCAAAAAAGTCACAAACAAATGGAAAAATATTCCATTTGGAAATATGGATTGGAAAAATCAACACTGTTAAGATGTCTATCCTACCCAGGTCAATTTACAGATTCAATGCAATACCCATTAAATTACCAACATCACCGGGCTCGGTGGCTCAGCCTGTAATCCCAGCACTTTGAGAGGCCGAGGTGAGTGAATTGCCTGAACTCGCGGGTTAGAGACCCGCTCGGGCAACTTGGTGAGACCTCACCTCTACAATAAATCAAAAATTAGCCGACCGTGGTAGCACGCGCCTGTAGTTCCAGATACTTGGAAGGCTGAGGCAGAAGGATCGCCGGAGTTCAGCAGGTCGAGGTTGCGGTGGCCAGGAGTGTGCCACTGCACTCCAGTCTGGGTGATGGAGTGAGACTCCAACTCAAAAAAAAAAAAAAAGAAAGAAAGTGGGGGAAAAAAAAAGATCATTCTTCTCAGACCTGAAAGCGACACTACAGAAATTCATACGGAAACACAAACAACCACAAATAGCCAAAGCAATCCTCAGCAAAAGAAACAAAGTGGGAGGAATCACACTACTGGACTTTAAACGTTATTATAAGGCTACAATAAACAAAACAGTTTGGCATTGGTACAAGAACAGGCATATAGACCAATGGAGCAGAATAGAGATTCCAGAAGCAAAACCTCAATTTCTCACCCAATTCATCTTTGACAAAGCCTCCACCAACAACCACTGGGGAGAGGAGAACCTATTCAGTAAATGGTGCTGGGAAAACTGGCTGACCACATGCAGAAGATTAAAACAAGATCCCTACCTATCACCATACACAAAAATCAATTCTAAGTGGACCAAAGACCTAAATGTAAAACCGCAAACTATAAGAATCTTAGAAAAATGCAGGAGACACCCTTATAGAAATTGGAATAGGCAACCAATTCCCGATCAAAACCCCAAAAAGCCCACGCCATAAGAGTTAAGATAGACAAGTGGGACCTCATCAAACTGAAAAGCTTCTGCCAAGCAAACTAAAACATCAAGAGAGTGGTGAGACAGCCCACAGAATGGGAAAAAATATTTGCCAACTGTATATCTGACAAAGGCCTAACATCCAGGATCTACAAGGAACCCAAACATGACTAATTTTAGATAATGCCCATTTCATTGATGAGAGAGGATGGTCTTTACTCTGTCTACTTATTCAAATCTAACCCCTTCTGGAAACACTCTCATAGATACATCCAGCAATTAGACGATGGGCATTACCTAATTCATTGTGTACCCGAATAGGACAAAATGGCAGAGGGTAGACAAACTCCTTCTCTCTCCTGGAACTGGGGCATTCGTCTTCTTCTGTCTTTGGACATCAGAACTTCAGGATCTCTGGTGTCTGCAAACTGCAGGACATGCATCAGCACCCGTAGGTTCTCAGTCCTTTGGCCTCAGAGTGGAATTCACACCACGGACTCTTCTGGTTTTCAAGGCCTTCAGACATGGACTGAATTATACCACTGCTTCCTTAGCTTTCCAGTTTGCATACAGCATAACATGGGAATTCTCAGCCTCATAATCATGTGAGACGATTTCCACAACAAATCCCCTCATATCTATATGTCTTATTGGTTTTGTTTCTCTGAAGAACGCTAATATAAGGAATCAAGCAAAGAGAATTAAAAGAGTTGGTGTGCATGTTGTAAAATCACTAAATGCCACTGAATGACTTCAAAATGGCTACAATTATACTATAGGAATGTTGCCTCAACTAAAAAACAATAGTGGCCAGGCCCAGTGGCTCAGCCTGTAATCCCAGCACTTTGGGAGGCCGAAGCAAGTGGATTGCCTGAGCCTTCAAGTTTGAGACCCGCCCGGGCAACTTGGCGAGACCTAGTCTCTACAATAAATCAAAAAATTAGCTGGGCCTGGTAGCACGCTCCTGTAGTTCCGGCTACTTGGAAGGCTGAGGGCGAAGGATCGCCGGAGCCCAGCAGGTCGAGGCTGGGGTGGCTGTGAGCGTGGCACTGCACTCCAGCCTGGGCAACAGTGTGAGACTCCAACTCAGAAATAAATAAATAAATAGTGAGCAAAAGTGAGAAACTGGAAAGCATGAAATCAAGGTCAGTGTGGAGCAACAGGAGGGAAGGAAAGGAGGTATGCTCACAGCCCATGACCTGTATTATAGTTCCGTTTTGACATGAATGACCTGAAACAAAATGAAGACTGAAATATGAGTTTAACGTCAAAGGCAGACAGAGAGAAAAAGCAGAATTTCTGGCAAAAATATAAAACATGCCAAAAAAAGTATTTGGATATTGGACTCTTAGGTCTAGGGGGAAGAAAACAGATCTGTTAAAAGTAACTGTTTTTGTTTTCTTTTGTGACTTAGTAGAATTCATTTGAGTCATTCCCAAGAATGTCAAAGCAATGATGAAACACTCCTTTTGCAAGAGTATTCGAAAAATACTGCCATGTCCAGATTGATATAAAAGTGGGGGATTTCCTGTGAGCCAGTTCTGGCCCGATTTGCAGACGTGGGATGCTCTGCAGTAATATGAGTCATCTGTTTTGCCTGGGACATGAAATTCCAAGAAGGAGAAGAAAAATAGGAGGCGTTTTTGCCTGTCAATATCTTCCTTTAGAGGGGAACTTCTCTTTGGAATGCAGTGTCTTTTGCCCTAAATCACTGTATTGTGTTCTTGAGTAGGGACGGCTCCTTCTTGTCTCTTCATAGACAACACACCAACACAGAAGACTTTGATGTTTTCTTTCATCTTCTGTTAAAGTTCAACTATAAACACTGAAAAATTTCACTGTCTTCTTCTAGAGGACATGATAGTGAAGTATATTATAGTTCGTTTGATTATGCTAACATTGTGCCAATGGAAAATTGCATGCATTATTCCTTTTTACTTTATTTTTTATTCTACCTTCGGATGGTCACTAGGGCTTCATGATTCTAATGAACCAAGATTTGTTACGTGTCCTTGTAGTCATTGGTATTCTAGGAGGCAAAGAAGCAACTATAGATTTAAAAAGAATAGGCCATGCGCAGTGACTCACACCTGTAATCCCTGCACATTGGGAGGCCAAGGCAAGAGGATCACTTGAGTCAAGGAGTTTGAGATCAGCCTAGGCAAGATAACTACACCTCATCTCTACAAAAATCAAAAAAATAGCCAGGCATGGAGATACACACCTGTAGTCCCAGTAACTGGGAGGCTGAAGCAGAGGGATCACCTGAGTCCAGAAGGTCAAGGCTAGAGTGAGCCGTGATTGTGCCATTGTACTCCAGAATGGGTTAACAGAGTAAGACTACCACTCAAATAAATTAAAATAAAATAAGAGTGATAGGTATTTTCCCTTATTAAACGTTTGCAACCTAGTTAGTAATGAAGTACAGCAAATGTATATAAACAATAGAATTTATTTATTGATCAACATATATGTACTGCTTATTAAATGCCAGCTACATCCAGAGAATGTCCATCCTTTCATTAAAAAACTATTATCACACCTCATCAACAAGGGTACCTGCCTAATGGACATTTGTATACCTAACCCTGAATTGTACCCCACATCTTTAAAATTTAAAAAAAATTTTTAAGAAAAAAACCCATTATCTATGGAGAGAGACATATTGTAAGTAAACTGTACACATGAAATCATATACAAATGTGGTTACGTGCTACAAAGGAGAATGGGTGGATTGATTTGGGAAAATCTGAATAAAGTTAGGGAAGATTTTTCTAGTGGCATAAAAATCTTAATAGGCAAAAGCTAAATGATGAAGACGAATGGATTCAATGACACTTGTGAAGGGCCACAAAGTCACTGACCTGAAAAGACAGAGAGGATGTGTAAGGACAGCCAGTAGGGAGAAGTGTGTGGCGGACGTAAGAAACCCTCCGGAGAATGTAAAGGTAGACAAAGCAATTAGTGGCCAGAGAAGCAGTCAGCTTTTAAAACTAGTTCAGCCACAGGACTAGCCCCTGTTGTCATTTCATAGTTGAGGAAAAAGGTTGGAGTCAGGAAAAGTCATTGAGGACCTGTAGGAGCATCTCACCTTTGTCTCTAATTACCTCTGGTCCTACTTATGCACTGAACTGAAAGTGTAAGCGAAGACAAGGTGGTTGCCAAGTGCTACTTGAAAATCTAAGTTGTTTTGTAGTCAGGGTTCTCCAGAGAGAACTAATAGAATATATAGAGAGAGAAAAGAGGTTTATGAGAAGGCGTTTATTAGGGGAATTGGTTCATGCGATTACAGAGGCTGGGAAGTGCCATTCCATGCTGTCTGCAAGCTGAAGACCCGGGAATGCCAGTAGCGTGACTCAGTCCAAGTCCAAGGGCTTCAGAACGATGGAAGCCAGTGGTGTGACTCTCAGTCTGAGATCGGAGGTCTGAGAACCTGGAGGGCTGCTGGCTCAAGTCCCAGAGTTCAGAGCCTGGAGTTCTTGATGTCCCTGCTCCAAAAGAGAGAAAAATTCGCCCTTCCTCTGCCTTCTTGTTCTATCCCAACCCTTAACCCATTGGATGGTGCCCACCTAGTCCACTGATTCAAATGTTAGTCTCCACCGGGCCCAGTAGCTCACGCCTGTAATTCCAGCACTCTGGGAGGCAGAGGTGAGAGGATTGCGTGAGCTCAGGGGTTCGAGACCAGCCTGGGCGACTTGGTGAGACCTCATCTCTACAACAAATCAAAAAATTAGCCAGACGTGTTGGCATGTGCCTGAAGTTCCAGCTACTTGGGGAAGGCTGAGGTGGAAGGATCGCCTGAGCCCAGCAGGTTGAGGCTGCAGTGGCCTTGAGTGTGCCATTGCACACCACCCTAGGTGACAGAGTGAGACATCAACTCAAAAAAAAAAAAAAAGCTAATCTCTTCCAGAAGCATTCTCACAGACATACCCAGAAATAATGCTTTACCTTCTGAGTAGTCCTTAATTTAGTTGACACATAAAAGTAATCATCACAGTTGTCAAGAACAACAATCAAAAGCATCTATTCAAATTAATAACTCATAACAAGCATTTTGAGTTTCTTCCTCAGCCATAAAGGATGCTTTATATATTGTTAATCTTATTATTCAATTGATAGAGCTAAATAATTCCTAAACTTGAAGTATTACTAAGAAGTCCCCTAACGACAGAGTATTACAGAATCCCTAGAACAATTCTGAAATAGATATATACTTTTCTTGAATTTTACCTCACCATGGTGATGAGACTACTTTTCTAGATCTAATAGCTTTCCTGTTTCTAGTCAGTCAAATTAAATGCAGTGCTAAAGTAGAAAAAAGCTACATTCAGAAACAGTTTTATTAGGTAAAACTATGTTTTCTTTTATTTAATATTTTAGTTATTTACTATCTCCCCTTCTGCCCACTTCACAGAGGTCTTATATTTGTTTTAAATGAAAGGGATTTTTTAATTTTAAAAAAAAGAAAGAACAGGCATTATATAACTGCCTATAAATGACCAGATCATGAAATTGAATTTTTCTTTAAATGAATCTATGGTCTACAAATGAAGGCCAAATTAAACTTAAAATCTGGAGTCATTTTTTTTTTCAACTTTCTAAACCACACCATCAACTATCTGAAAATTATATGAAAAAACCACAATATATCAATGCTGTAAAGTAATTCTTTCAAAAAGCAACAAAAACATTTTAATGCTTTCAGAGGAAATAATCAAAATGAATTATGCTGAAGAATTATTTCCTGCGTTCTTTACTTTTCTTGTCACATAATTTACAAGCAAGTCAGAAACTATTTCTCTTGTTAAATGACCATTAACATGAATGCTTAAAGGGTTAGTATTTCTGTCTATACACTGCACGGGTCAGAATGTATGTTTTAAATGATGTTGGTGAAAATTGTGACGGTGGAAACATACCGGATAAATACCTATTTTAAGGTTTTCAAGTTTTACCTTTTTCTTAAATCTGGCAATGTGAAACCAAGGGACAGATCTGAACCACTTCTGATCAAGTGGAAAGTACAGTCTCTCACCTTCAGCACAAAATTTGAACCAAAAAAAAAAAGCAAAGCACCCTGTTCCCATTTTCAAGACAAGCCTAAGGAAAGATTGGAATGCATCAATACATGAGGCCGGATCTTTAAGAATGGCTCCTTTCAAACCTAGCTTTTAGACTTCTATATAGCAAGTTTCTGCTTTTGCAAAATAGAAGGTAAGACTTTAGGCTGGGCACAGTGGCTCACGCCTGTAATCCCAGCACTTTGGGAGGCCAGGACAGAAGGATTGCTTGGCCCCAGAAGCCTGGGCAACATAGTGAGACCTCATCTCTACAAAAAATATAAAAAATAATTAGCCAGGTGTGGTGGTGTGCACCTGTAGTCCCAGCCACTCTGAAGGCTGAGTTAGAAGGCTAGCCTGAGCCCAGGAGGTCGAGGTTGTGGTAAGCTCCATGCCACTGCACTCTAGCCTGGGCATAGAGTGGGACCCTTACTCAAAAAAAATAATAATAATAATTAAAAAAGACTTTCAGACATTGTGACATCACTACTTTAAAGAATCCTGGGAATCCAGCCAACAACATTTCTTCTGCCTCGGCCTCCCAAGTAGCTGAGACATTCCACCACACCTGGCTAATTTTTTATTTTTATTTTTTGTGGAAACAAGGTCTCACTATGTGGCCCATACTGATCTCAAGCTTCTGGGGCTTAAGTAATCCTCTCGCCTTGGTCTCCCAAAGTTCTGGGATTACAGACAGGATGAACCTCTCACCAAGTCACATTTCTCTACTTAATAACAACAGTCATAATAGGAAACACTTGTATATTATTTTCTATGGGCAATTTAATCTTCACACCAATTCAATAATCTAGGCACTAGCATTATCCTATTTTACAGGTGAGGAACACAGAGGCATTAAGTAACTTGCCCAGGTTCTCAAAGCTAGTTAGTGATGAAACTGGTGTTCAAACCAAATAGTCTGGCTCCTGTATTCATGCTGATAATAATAACAGGATATTTCACTCTTTTTCTATTTCTCTTCTTTCAGATTTTAACATCAATTTGATAGGTAATATAAATCACACATACAGTGATGTGTTGCTTAACATCAGGGATACATGCTGAGAAATCCATCATTAGGTGATTTTGTCATTTTGTAAATGATGTGAAGTAACATAAACCTAGATGACAGAGCCTACTACACACATAGTGTACAGGAGAGGCTGTAAACCTGTACAGTACATGACTGTACTGAATACTGTAGATGGTTGTAACTCTCTTTGTTTCTCTCATACACACAAGGGTCCCCCCGGAAAAAAAAAAAAAAATGCCGGACTTGGTGGTTCAGCCTGCAATCCCAGCACTTTAGGAGGCCGACGAGAGTGGATTGCCTGAGCCCACAGGTTCGAGACCAGCCCGGGCAATTTGGAAAGACCTCGACTCTACAATAAATCAAAAAATTAGCTGGGCATGGCAGTCCGTGCCTTTAGTTCCGGCTACTTGGAAGGCTAAGGTGGAAGGATCGCTGGGACCCAGAAGGTCAACACTGGGGTGGCTGTGAGCTTGCCACTGCACTCTAGCCTGGGCAGAGCGAGACTCTGACTAAAAAAAAAAACAAAAAAACGTATACACATTTTAAGCATGACGTTCACTCAAAAGATGGTGTTAATCAAATGAATGCTAATATCACCATGAGACCTGTAGGAAAGTCAAAGAAAATGGCAGAAGCATGGTTGAGTGAACATCATACTATACTTTGCTAACATAATTTAATTCAACTTCAAAAGTAATACATGAAGAACATCTCTTAAAATGTGTATACATTTTTGGCACCTCCTGTATACACACTTCTACTCTATTTAAAGTTAACCGTATAATTTTATAGAATAATTCCAAAAATTGGAGATTCTCAACCCAAAAGACTTTTTAAGTCAAAATCTGGCATATAGCAACTACAAAAAATCTATAATGATGCCTCTATCGTCTGAATGTCTGTTAATTTGGCCTACATTTTTTCTTTTCTTTTTTGTTTTTTGAGTTGGAGTCTTACTCTGTTGCCCAGGCTGGAGTACAGTGGCACGCTCACAGGTCACCCCAGCGTCGACCTGCTGGGCTCCGGCGATCCTTCCGCCTCAGCCTTTCAAGTAGCTGGAACTACAAGCACGCACTACCATGCCCATTTTCGATTTATTGTAGAGATGAGGTCTCACCAAGTTGCCCAGGCTGGTGTCAAACCCACGGGCTCAGGCAATCCACTCACCTCGGCCTCCCAAAGTGCCAGGATTACAGGCTGAGCCACTGAGCCCGGCCTATTTTTTTCTTTTCAAATAAAAACTACCTAAGCCCCAGCTACAGTAAATCTATTGTCAATTTAATTGTGTTCCCCTCATATAGTGATGTCTAACCCCTAGCATCTCAGAATGTGACCTTATTTGGAGATAGGCTCTTTATACAGGTAATTAAGTAAAATGAGGTCAATAGAGTGAAATCTAATCCAACATAACTGATGTCCTCCTAAGAAGAGGAAATTTGGAGTCAAATATAGAAGAGGGAAGTTGAGTGAAGACCTGAGAAGGCAGCCATCTACAGGCCTGGAGAGAGGCCTCTCCTCCTCTCCTCACCACCCTCAGAAGGAACCAGTTCTGTGGAGACCTTGATTGCAGATTTCTCACTTCCAGAACTACGCAATGATACATTTTTGTTGTTTAGGATATTTAAGTAGTAGGAAACTGTCAGGGGACACGGGGGGTGGGATTGGCAGTTAAGGGAAACTGCTAGGGGAGGGAGGAGCACACCTCATCACCAAGGGTACCTGCATAATGAATATTTACATACCTAACCCTGAATTGTACCCACATCTTTTTAATAAAAAAATTAAAAAAGACATTTAGTTTGTGGCGCTTTGTATAGCAGCCCTAGCAAAATATACCTTCTGTAATTCTTTCAACATCCGAGAATCATTCCCTTACCACTTCCTCTCATCTTCTTTCTTTTCCTCTTCCCCTGCCTTTTTACTTAAAGGATTGGATTTATTCTTCAAGATATGATATTCTGAGTAGCATAATTGGATGGGGACAGAATAAAAAAAATCTAGTCTTCTCTTACTTATGAACGGAGAAATGTTCAAATATATAATAAATAAGAACCCTTTATTTGAGGAATACTTAGATGGTTCAACATTAGGAAATCTACTGTTGTAACTTACTATAGTATGTTAAAGTAGGGGAAAAAAAGCCAGGCACCATGGCTTATGCCTGTAATCCCAGCACTTTGGGAGGCAGAGGCAAGTGGATTGCCTGACCCACAGGTTCGAGACCAGCCTGGGCAACTTGGTGAGATATCGTCTCCACAATAAATCAAAAAATTAGCTAGGCATGGTGGTACACGCCTGTAGTTCTAGTGCCTGGGACGCTGAGGCAGAAGAATAGCCTGAGACCAGCAAGTTGAGACTGTGATGCTGTGAGCATGCCACTGCACTCCAACCTAGGTGGTAGAGTGAGACTCCAACTCAAAAAAAAAAGTAGGAAAAAAACTCAAAAGACACCAATAGCATCTTCAGTAACCATCCAGAGGAAAAAAACTAGAATAAAATATTAATGATAAGTAATTTATAAGTAAATTGGTGAGTAATATTTGGAAATCAACAGCAAATGTCAACTTACTGGAAAAAATACCCCCAAAAAATCTCATTGAAGTCAAGAGCAAGACAAGAATGATGGTTAACAGTCAACAATATTCTGGAAACCTTGGCCAATATAATAAATAAGAAAAACATTGTGGCTGCAGAGTATTTCATCAAAATAAAAAAGGAAAATATAAATATATAAGAAAAATAAATTATAAGGTAACGAGAAGAAAAATTGTCATTATTTTAGTAAGAGAAAGGTAGTAGACAACCAAAGAAATACATATATTCCAATGAAATGGAACATTCAGGGAGGTGGTGACTTAAGGTAAATATCAGATCATGCTTAATATCTAGAATACATAGGCAACTTCTAGATTTCAATAAGAACAACAAAGTATCTAGTAGAAAAATGTGCAATAAATAAGCAAGCCCTACTCTCCAAACAAAACACAACAAAATTCCAATAAATGTATGCAAAGTTGCTCAAACTCATTAGTTATCAGTGAAATGCATATAAAAGTAATTATAAGAAATCACTTTTTTCCCATAAGATTCACAAAACGTTACAAATACTACCAACAGCAAGCATTGATAAGGAAATAGACAGAGGATATCTATGTAAATTTGTGGGACTATAAATTGGTCTAGAAATCTGAAGGTAATTTACAATAGCTATCGAATTTTTATTTTTATGTTTTTATTTTTATTTTTTGAGTTGGTGTTTCACTCTGTTGCCCAGGCTGCAGTGCAGTGGCACATTCACGGCCACCCCAGCATCAACCTGCTGGGCTCATGCGATCCTTCTGCCTCAGCCTTCCAAGTACCCAGAACTACAGGCGCGCACTACCACACCCGGCTAATTTTTTATTTATTGTAGAGACAAGGACTCGCCAAGTTGCCGGGGCTGGTCTCAAATCCACGGGCTCAAGCAATCCACTCGCCTCAGCCTCCCAAAGTGCTGGGATTACAGACTGAGCCACCGAGCCCAGCCTTGAATTTTTAAATTAGCATTCATCTTTACCCTGAAATTGCATCTACTTACAAATAATTAATTGTAAGTTTCTGCATTTTGAATTTTTTTACAAAAAGCATATATAGTATCTGTGATTTTAAACAAAACAAAATATGTATTTTAAAAGTATGATTTTAAAATGCTAGGTTTCTAGCACAATGGAATTGGTGCATTCTGAGGCAGTAACATTTACTAGATAAGTCAATTGGCTGAGACTAAGATCTGCTAGTCTAAAAAAAAAATACTATAAGATATACAAGAATTCAAGATCTAGTGTGATAAAATGGAATCCTATTGTGATAAAACACAGGAAATTGCCATACATTATATTCTCAATTTTTAAAAAATTGGTAGAAGTATAGAATTTTGCTTATTTTTTCCCCAATTTTAGGACATTGGGATTTACTAGAGATTATTTAAAATAATATATCTCCAACTACAGCTCTGTCAACAATAGATTTGAGATACTTCTTCATATCTACATACTAAAATCTTTAAAATCTGATTGTTGAGTTTCTGATACATTTTCTTTTAAATCATAAAAATTTTAACAACATGGCCCTGTCCATCAGAAATCCATGCAGATATGTCTACACAGTATTACAGAGAGTGCTTGTTTATAATTCAGACTTCTAATCTAACTAAATAGGACAATAAAGCCAGAACGTGTAATAATTTTCAGAAGAAGTAATCATTTAAACAGGTTTTGCCAGGAATCTCTGAATGCATATAAAGTTAAATTCAAGAGAAAATTTGGTATTTTAATCTAACACCTTTAAGGGCCATTACAGGCACGGCATAAAACTTGTAGACAAGTTTGACTCAGCAGCTCTCAAAGCCGAAGCAGTATTTCCTAAACAATGGAAGATGATTCAGAAAAAGAGGGACCTGCCAGTGTAACTTTTATGCCAAAAAGTTTGGTTTGTTTTAGAAACATCCACATTTTCAAACTGTTATTTTCTGTATGAGAAGTGTATTTGGATGGAATTGGAGAACATCGTCCTGAGTGAACTAACGCAGAGACAGAAAACCAAACACCGCATGTTCTCATTTATAAGTAGGAGCTAGACTAATGATCTGCAAAGGCAGAGAGAATTGTACAAGGGACACTGGAGACTCAAAAGGGGGCGGGAGGAAGGGTGGAGGGTTGAAAAATCACCTATCAGGTACAATGTGCACAGGTGGGAGAGGTGTGTACACTTAACGCCCAGACATCTTTGCCACTACATAATGCAACCTGTAACCAAAAAGCTATTTATATCCTCTGAAGCTATTGAAATAAGAAAAAAATTAAAATTAAAAAGACAACTGACCCAGGCGTGGTGACTCAGCACTTTGGGAGGCTGAGGCGAGAGAATTACCTGAGTCCAAGGGTTTGAGACCAGCCTGGGCAACTTAGCCAGACCTTGTCATGACAATAACTCAAAAAATTAGCCAGGCATGGTGGCACATGCCTATAGTTCCAGCTACTTGGAAGGTTGAGGCCAAAGGATCACCTGAGTCCAGAAGGTAGAGGCTGCAGTGGCCTTGAGCGTGCCACTGCACTCCAACCTGGGCAACAGAGTGAAACTCTGACTCAAAATTTTTAAAAAAGTATTTAAAGTGAGGTTTTCTTTTTATTTTTTAAGCTATTGAAACACGATTTACATTTAAAAAGCTATACATATTTAATGTATACAACTCAGTGAGGTTGGAGACAAGTATACACCTATGAATCATCACCACTGTCTAAGCCATAAACTCATCCATTACTTGCCAAAGTTTCCTCCCCTCTCCTTGATTATCCTTGTTCTTCTCTGTGTGTATGCTAAGAGCACATAGCATAAAATCTACCCCTTTGGCAAATTTTAAGTACACATTACAGTATTGTTAGCTATTGATACTGTGGTACAGTCGATCTTTAAAACTTATAAACTTATTAAAAACTTTTTTTAAATGGGCAAGTTCTGGATTTACACATAATAAGTTACCATTTTTTATAAGGTATATAGTTTACATATATTTTCCTATGGTAGAAGAGGAAATTTGGGGGTGTGTGTTTTTAATGCAATTTTTACCCAAAACATAGCAAAGTAAAACATACTTTAAAAATGGGTTTTAGAAACATAGCTTTTACTGAATTATTTAGATAAGAAGACTCTTTTTTTAAATTGTATTTTATCACACCACATCAACAAGGGTACCTGCATAATCAACGTTTGTATACCTAACCCTGAATTTTACCCCACATCTTTATAATAAATAAATAAAATTGTATTTTATTATAGAAACGTGGAGTACAAGCAAGGATTAACTACACAAGTAGGCTGCACAAAGGTAAAGCATGGGCTTCCAGTTGACCCTCACTCCCCCTGGTTTGATACCAGGTACCCTTTATGTTGTTACGTTAGGAAGACTCTTTAAAAACCAGAGAATGTTGTTTTTGAGATCCTCCAGGTATATTCCCAATAGGGGAATTGCTGGGTCATATGGAAGGTCAATTTTCAGTTCTTTCAGAAATCTCCAGACTGTTTTCCAGAAAGGTTGTATAAGTTTGCACTCCCACCAGCAGTGTAGAAGCATTCCTTTTTCTCCACATCCTCGCCAGCATCTGTTGTTTGTTCTATTAATGATGGCCATTCTTACTAGGGTTAGCTGGTATCTCAATGTGGTTTTGATTTGCATTTCTCTGATGATGCGTGAGGCTGAGCACTATTTCATGTGTCTGTTGGCTGCCTGTATATCTTCTTTTGAGAAGTCTCTATTCATGTCTTTTGCCCACTTTTTAAAGGGGTTGTTTGTTTTTTTCCCTTTGGTGTATTTGAGTTACTTATAGATCCGAGATGTTAGGCCTTTGTAATTATTCTACAAAGAACATACCTGCACATGAATGTTTATTGCAACTCTATTCACAATAGCAAAAACATGGAACCAACCATGTTGCCCATTGAAGCTGGACTGGATACAAAAAATGTGGTACATATACACAATGGAATATTATGCACCCTAAAGAACGACAAATATATGGACTTTGCAGCAACCTGGATGGATTTGGAGTTGATCATACCCAGTGATTTATCACAGAAACAAAGAACAGAGTTCCATATGTTCTCACTCATAAGAGGACCTTGAACAATTATAATGCTATAAGAAAGCGATTGGCAGTGATGGGAAACTGTTGGTAGGTTTGGGGGTGGATTGGCAGTTGAGGGAAACTGCTAGGGGAGGGAGGGGCATATTTCATGATCAGTGTTTGTATACCTAACCCTGAATTATATTCCACATCTTTCCAATAAAAATTTTTTAAAAAGAAAGAAAGAAAGAATGAAAGTTGTTTTTACAGTGGGCACCTGCAGGCGGTTACCAGGACTCTTTCTTTGCAGTTTCCCCTGTTCCTTCTCCTTCCCATCCACCTTGCTTCATGTTTCTGTGATGCACAGTAGAATCACTCGCCCAGACCATGCACCGCACCAATTAAATTAGGATCCTGGGCTTCAGGCTGGGGAGGGAGCTGTGGAGCAAAGATCAGTCGGTGGTTTCACCATCCAACCAAGTTCTAACACTGGCCTAACGTAAGCCTGCTTTGCCTTTACACCATTGTTGACTGGTTCAGTATTGAAGACGTGACCCAGGCTGGGCCAATCAGATCTTTCCCTTGGAATTCTGGAACTGGGACTGAAATAAATGATTATTTCTCTGGCATGACTGAGCTGTGTTTGACAGGGACACGTAAACAAGAAGAGGTTGGCAGCCATGCTCCACAGAGGAAGCTGAAGAGTTCAAGAAGCCAGGATATGTTGGAAGAGTAATATGCAGTTACTTGGAGGGAACTAGCAATGAGAAACAAAATGAGGGGACTTCTTGAGTTCAGTACAGTACCGGAACGTTCTTTCATCCCTTGAATGCCGTAAGTTAACCAAATACCTTTGTAACAATTCCCCCTTTGCTTAAGCTAGTTCAAATGGAGTCTCTACTACCTGCAACCCATGGAGTCCTCACTCCTGTCATTTCCTGTCGATAACAAAGGGGGTTATCTCAAACCCGGTGATGTGTAGCCCAAACTTTACCTGTACAATGACCATTTGTATGCCTAACCCTGAATTGAACCCCATATTCTTTAAAAAATAAAAATAAAGCCACTACCCATCTGCTTTCAAAAAATGATAATAATAACAGGGGGTTTTCGTGCTGAGGACAGAGATTCTGCTTTTGGTTGAATCCAAAGAGTTATCTCATTGCCAGAGCTGTCTTGGCAGACTTGAAAAGGGTTCCGCATAGTCCACTTTCAAGAGAACCTCCAGAAAACATGGCTGACCACAGAACACTTGTTACCCCTCTGTACACACCAGGGTTGCTCCCCCCGCCAATGACTAAGCACAGTGAGGGTGCTTATGCTAGACCCTTCCTACCTGATGCAGTACTCTTCCAATGGGTAACCTTTTCCAAGAGTTCCTCATCGACCTAGCTGAAACTGTCTCAGAACTGCACTGAGATCTGAGACTTCCTATCAGTCTACTTCCTTCTCTCCTTTCACAGGTGTCAGACTTACACAGCTACCTGAAGATTTTCCCTACCCATTCCTGACCCTTCTCTTTCCTTCACAGAGGTTTCTCCCAATAAATATATTGTCTTTTGTATTAGTTTGCTAGGGTTGCCAAAACAAAATACCACCAACTAGAGGGTCATTGTTTTTCTCACAGTTCTGGGGCCTCGAAGAGGTGTAGGCAAGGTTGGTTTCTTCTGAGGACTCTCTCCTTGGTTTGCAGATGGCTGCCTTCTTGCTGTGTTCTCACATGGCTTTCCTCTGTCTGTGAACCTGCTTGCTGGCTTCTTATAAAATGACGCCAGTCATACTGGATTATGGCCTCACCCATACAATCTCATTTAACTTTAATTACTCTCTTAAAGGTCCTATCTCCAAATACAGTCACATTGAAATTTAAGTTCAATATACGCATTTGGGGGGTGGGGTGCAGAGACACAGTTCAGTTCTTAATATCTTAATGTCTAATTCTCCTCTTGGCCCCTGCTTCTTGAGGGTCCCAAAATGAGGTGGTGAATAAAGAGAAAATGGGTTGTCTTTGGCAAATAGCAAGCGATACATGAGTGAAGGTAGACCCACAGAGCCTGAAAAATTACTGCTCAGGGCTATCAACATGTCCTGCTTATTAGGTTTTTACTCTAAATTCCATACTCACAGAACTTTTTTGTTTTTTTTATTGAAAAATAACAGTAAAAAGTAACCTGGAATCTGTTAACCTGATACCACAGTAAAAACAGATTAAATTAACCTCTATCAAGACATGATACAAGAAGAGTCCTAGTTTGACTTCTGGGTGGGTCATGTCCATGACTGCATTTGTACGTAGGCACGTGGATATTTGTGCTGTGTTCATTCACATAGACCAAGTGCCCAGAGCAGTGTAGTGTTTGGTACATTGTGTGTGTTTCCCAAATAGTTGTTGAATTAATGGATTGATCACTGGTTTCCCAGCACCTCCACGGCTACTGCACCTAGTTGGTACTCAGGTACTATGTGTTAGAATGAAGTGAAATGGAGGGAGGATTGTGATGACTATAAAGCAGACAAGAGACTTAAGATTAATAATTTTACTAATTCTTCTTCCTTTGATGGCTATCTTAGAAAGTTCTGCCTGGAGGACAGAAAAAGTCTTCCACAAGTCTTCCCACAATGATGTTTCAATTGCATGGCCCCCAAAGTCTCTGGGGTAAACAAGCAGGTCACCAGGAAGAGTCTATTATGCCAGTAATAGGGAATTTTCCAGTAATAGGGAACATTAAGGCTCAGTTTTCCTTCCTCAAAAAAAAAGAGAAGGAAGACTTAGGATTGGATGCCATTTTCCATGCACAGAGCTTTTATGAGGCTCAGATGAGCTGCTGAGTAAAAAATCATGAGTGCTTAAAAGCTAGAGATCCCTAGACTCCTAGGGCATTTCTAGAGAACATTTTCAACATCAGAGAAGAAACTACAGATACTGGAGAGCTCCACTCACATTGGCTTGGCACAGAATAAAAATTTCTTTGAAAGCTACTATTTTTATTTGGGAATACATTTGCCAAAGGATTTCAAGAGTCTCAAGTTTTGAGCTTTGAGTAGATTATGTTTTAAATGGCGTTTGAAGGAAAATACATATATTAAAAATTTCTAGAATTATTGTTCTACGTATTTCTTGAGCTATATCAAAGTCAGAAGAATGAAATTGAGAAAACACTTTCTCAGAAGGTGTCGAGCACATATTGAGGAGGGTAGCCACAGCATTATTTCAATGATTGATTCGACCACAGAATGCTATCCAAGCAAGCTTCTTTCTTCATGGAATAAAATAGAAATGGCGCCCTCCCTAATCCGGGAGTCTTCAGATGCAAGTCAATTTGGCATCCTACTGGATTTTCTCTCTTGCCATCCCAGGAGCTGCCCATTTGTATTTCTAGGTCACCATTTTGTGAGCCAGCCATAGCCAGTGATGCTTGGGCTTGTTATGTGAAAGTAGGTTTAAAAGTTGTCACCACTCTACTCCAAGCATCAAACTCACACCACATTCAGGAGAGTCCTTCTTACTCTGCACTTCCCAAGATGTGATCAAATGTAATCACTGACAGCTCCTTGTGGTATGAACTGGCTGAGCCTCAAAGAAGTCAGGAACAAGGCAAGAAAATATCAGAGATTTGTGGCTGCAAGCTCTTCCACTCGTTTCTAGCAGAACCTCACAAGGTCATCATCCCTGTCCTATCCTGCAGAGGATTCCTCCAACACCAAGGCCAGAGACAGTGTGGGATGCATGCTCTCTAACAGCTACTTGGCCAACAGCCCACCTCCAGGGTGTTAGAGTATCACCTCCACAACAAGCCAGGGTGGCCGCCCTCACCTCATAAACTAGCTGGGCACCGTCTTCCTGCCCACTCTCCACTTCTCTCTTTTCCTTTGTGCTTGTCCACTGTCTCTATGTCTTTCTCGTCGTGACTTTCCTTCTCTATCTTTTGTCAGTGTTCATCATTTTCTACTAGTTCCTCCTTTTTCTTTCCAGACATATTCCTCTCTCCTTAAAAAAAAAAATCTCTGTATCTGCTTCCTTCTTGTCTTTTTCTGGCAATCTTTTCCTGTCTTTTCATTTATATTTGTTCTTTCTGTCTGTCTCCCTTTTACATGTTTGGTTTACTCTCCCTCATTCTTTTCTCTTTTCTTTCTTATATGCTCATCTGGTCCTTTTTGTTTGTTTTTTCTATCTCCTGGCCTTTCTTCTTTCCTAGCATTTTCTTCTTTCACTGTGTTTGGATTTTCTTTTTAATTTCTACTTCTATTTCATGATTTCTGTCCCTCTTTAATCTCTCTTTCTCTGTCAGCCTCAATTTGTCACTATCTAATCCTATTTAATTGTTAGCAAAGTAATTATTTTATTTTTTCTTTTTTTTTTTTGTAGAGCTGGGGTCTGACTATGTTGCCCAAACTGGTCTCAAACTCCTGGCCTTAAGCGATCATCCACCTTTGGGCTCCCAAAGTACTGGAATTACAGGTGTGATCCCCCGTGCCTGACCTATCTATTTTTTTCTTCATCCCTACCTCATCCTCTTCCCTGACTTTCTTTCTGTATTCTTTTCTTCCTTTCCTTTTCTTTCTTCCTGCTCATTCTTTATTTTATATCTTATCAAATTTTTCACGAAATTTGTTTTCATCTTCCTTATTTTCTCTTGTGTCTTTCTGTCCTAGTTTTGTACACACACACACACACACACACACACACACATACACTGTTCCTCCCTATCATTCTTCCTGCTATCTCTGTTTTTCACTCATTCTTTTGTGTTATGTCTGTCCTCCGTGGGTGTGTGTGTGCATGTATGCACACGTCTACTCACGTGTACAAGGACAAGAGGGGCAGGGAAGGGAACGCATGATGGTGGAGAGTTATCCCCAGAGGTGGAATCTATGGTTTCTAACTCTGGTTTCCTGTGAGAGTCTCTGATTTAGTTGGCTGGAAAGGGGCCAGTGAAACTAATAAGCTTGTGTTGAGATCTCCTGTTTAATGATGAAACCACTTAAAAGCTGGAATTAGTGATTTGTACTTCCTGCAATAATCAATAGGGAAACAAGGATTTTTGAAATTAATTTTGTTTTCTTTTTCATACGACTCTCTGAATAAGATTTTTGAGCTGGGCTCGGTGGCTCAGCCTATAATCCCGCGCCTTTGGGAGGCTGAGGTTAGTGGATTGCCTGAGCCCGCGGGTTCGAGACCCGCCTGGGCAACTTGGTGAGACCTCATCTCTACAATAAATCAAAAAATCAGCCGGGCATGGTAGCGCATGCCTGTAATTCCGGCTACTCGGAAGGCTGAGGCGAAGGATCGCCGGAGCCCAGCAGGTCGAGGCTGTGGTGGCCGGGAGCAGCCACTGCACTCCAGTCTGGGCAACCGAGTGAGACTCCAACTCAAAAAAAAGATTTTTGAGGGATATAGTGAAATAAGACATCGATGTGAGAAGGAGAGTCTGAAAGTATTGTGGGAATGGTTGCAAAGACAGGACTTGGAAGTAGGGAAACTCAGAAATTCATAGCAATCTTACTGAATAGGTTCAAATAGCAACTCAGGAAGCTTCCCTTTAGAATCCATCTCTCCTTTCCCAGAACCCTCCACAGATTTTTCTCTGTTGCAGCCATTACCAGACCCAGGCTCATATTTGAATTGCTAGCCCATGTGTCTGTGGTCCCCTAGAGTAGGACAGTTGCTCCATTGTTTTTCTGGGCTAATTTCTAACCCAGAGTTCTAACTATATAGGTGTTCAGAGTCAGTGTCAGCATTTGCTTCATTCAATCAAATAATATCACATTTATCTTTAAAACCATTAAATAATATTATCAACTAAGACTTAATGACAGTCAGTTATATATACAGCTGGAGATAGAATTAGTCCTATCCAGAAATCAATAGATTTGTTGGAATTGTTCACGTCAGCAATATACCCTTTACTAAGGGCTGGGATAACTGGTAAGAATATAGGAACAGTGTCAAGTTTTCACTTTGGGCATGGACTCTTGAGCCAGACATTCTGGCTTTGAACCCTAGCTTTGCAACTTGCTAGTGACATATATAATGCAGGCTAAGTTGCTGTTGACTGTGGTGGCTCTGTACGTGCCAAGTTGGCTCAGAAAGATACTATCCTTCGAAGCTCAAATTCTACCCTTTGAAGCTCAGCTCGTGCTCGATCTGGCATTATTGAATTTTTTATATGTGCTATTTGGGACCCCTGGATAATGCTGCTGGATTCTTCCTGTGTTAGCTAAGGATTCACCCACTCTCTTTTCTCTTCAAATGGACTTGAGGAAAGATTCGATGTACTGAGTGGTTCTCCCACCTGGAGATCAAGGACATCCCAGTCACGGAGTAAGGTTTTATTTTATTTTATTTTATTATTTTTTTGAGTTGGAAGCTCACTCTGTCGCCCAGACTGGAATGCAGTGGTACACTCCCAGCCACCCCAGCCTCCACTTGCTGGGCTCCAGCGATCCTTCTGCCTCAGCCTTCCAAGGAGCCAGAACCACAGGTGCACGCTACCATGCCCAGCTAATTTTTTTTGATTTATTGTAGAGACGAGGTCTCGCCAAGTTGTCCGGGTGGGTCTCGAACCCGCGGGCTCAGGCAATCCACTCACCTCTGCCTCCCAAAGTGCTGAGGTTACAGGTTGAGCCACCGAGCCCAGCCCAGAGTAAGATTTTAGGTGCCACAGTTTAAAATTTCAGTAGGAGAGAGAATTAGCCACTAATAAATTGCAGATTTTATAGTGCTGCTTCTCACCCGTGAAGGTAGGGTTATCTTTGGGGAGGGCGTGTTGTGACCAGTAGACTCACTGAAGCTGAGTCTGTAAACTCGCTGGATGCTATTCTTATCCACAAGGAAAGTCAGCTGATACCCTTCGGCCGATCGATCAGAGCACTTCAGAGTAGTGAACTGTGGTTCAGGAAATGCCTCACAGCCTGCTGGTCTGCCACCTCTTCCCGACCTTCCCAGACTGAGCTCCTCTCTGGCTCTGAGCCTCTTAGCTTCACATCTTGATTCAATCTTTTCCCATTGTCAGTTTTCCATGGTAATTTGGCCTAGCACTGTTTATATTACTATGTATCAAAAAACCTCATAGGGCTGAGCGTGGTGGCTCATGCCTATAATCCTACCACTTTGGGAGGCCGAAGTAAGAGGATTGCTTGGGACCAGGAATTCAAGACCAGCCTAGGCAACATAGCAAGACCTCGTTGAGACCAAAAAATTAGCTAGGCACCTATAGTCCCAGCTACTCAGGAGGCTGAGGAAGGAAGACCGTCTGAAGAGGTGGAAGCTGCAGTGAGCCATGATCGTGCCACCACACTCCAGCCTGGGTGAAAGCCAGATTCTGACTCAAACAGCACAAAACAATTCATAGGATGCTGGCCTAGGTCATTTCTGTTCACTTTCACCTCCTGAAAACACAAATACGAGACAGCCAGAGGCTGGGACTAGACCCCACTACAGCACTAGCTGAACCAATATCTCTTCTTTAGGAGAAGATCTAGTTTTCAAATATAAGTTCTTGAAGCTTGCTATAGCAAGAAATCCATGTGAAGGATCACCAACAAAGCAACCTTGTTGGCCAGGCATGGTGGCTCACCCCTATAATCCCAGCACTTTGGGAGGCTGAGGCGGAAGGATTGCCTGAGCCCAACAGGTCGAGGCTGTGGTGGCTGTGAGCATACCACTGCACTTCGGCTTGGGTGACAGAGTGAGACTCCAACTCAAAAAAAAAAAAAAAAAAAAGTAATATGAAGAAATCTGAAATGAAATTATTTCAAATATTCCAATCTTCTATATTAGTTCAGTTCCCATTAACCATATTAAAAGAAATAAAGCAATCATTTTGTGAAACCCTCCCCCACAAAAGTCCTCTTTTTAGTAGTCACACCAGATTCTTAATTCCAGAATGTAACTAAAATTAGAAATACATTCTTATACTCACATATGGGGACTGAGGCTAGAATTACACTTTCAGGCAAGAGAAATGAGGTTAGTGGCCTGGTCTCACAGATCAACCATTGCTCCTACTGATCTGTCACCTATTGCTGCAAAGGGTAAGTTAGTTCTATTGCCATGTCACATAACATGTTCAAAAACTAAGAAGTGAAATAAAATGAAAAGGCAGCTGTTTTTGTTTTTTGAGCTGGAGTCTCACTCCGTCATCCAGGCTGGAGTGCAGTGGCATGCTCATGGCCACCGCAGCCTTGACCTGCTGGGCTCAGGCGACCCTTCCGCTTCAGCCTTCCAAGAAGCTGGAAGCGGAGGTATGTGCCACCATGGCTAATTTTTTTTTATTTATGGTAGAGACGAATTGTCACCAAGTTGCCCAGGCTGATCTTGAACCCCTGACTCAGGCAATCCGCTCACCTCTGCCTCCAAAAGTGCTGGGGTTACAGGCGCGAGCCACTGCACCTGGCTGAAAAAGATAGGTTTTCAGGGACTGTGTAATGGTCCTGTTTAGATTTTTTTCCTATACAAAGCTGAAATAGCATCAGATACTCACTTTACCTTTATGAAACCACTCTTCTCTACTAACTCTTTAAAAGTAAGGATCTGTATTTCTTGGCAAAGATCAAAGATTCGTAGCCACGGGCCTAGCCTTTCCCTCTCTCACCATATGTGAATGTGTCTCAGAGATAGATGAAACTTATAAATGCGTCTCTGAAGCCTCTACAGACATCACTGCACATAGGAAGCTTTCTGCTGTGATGTGAAATGTGGACTGGATCCCTACAGCTGTCCTTTTATGGTGGCATAATTAAATGACAAACAGAGAACACCTCCCCCAGAAGAAATACATTTTTTCGCTTTGTTCTGCTCTTTTTTCTTTTCTCATATTTTCTCTTGGTTTTTTTTTCTTGCTTTTTTACACCAACATAACTATCAACAGTCACTTGTTGATACTCAACACTCACAGTACACAGTAGCAGTTGGTGACGAGTAGGAGAAAAATGACATCCAGTGAGATGATCTAGTATAATTTCTGGCATGTGTCACACGCGATACATGGTGCTTCTGCTTTTCTTCCACTTTCTGAATTCCGGTCTCTAACCCAACCATAACTATTCATCAAATATTTGGGCATTATCTTCCTTTCAACCCAGGAACTACAGTACTGCATGAAGAGTGAAATGTCCACTATGTAAAGTTCTGTTCAAAGAGTTGACAGAATAAAGATACCATTCATATACATTTTTAAATGATACACTGATTTATTGTGTTTTATGAGATATAAAATATCTATAGTGAAAAAAAGTTTATTTTCTAAAACTGCCAATGAAACATTGATACACACCTGATATAAAGGGTAGATTCCAATGATAAAACTGCCCCTTGAAATGCGCTGCAGTATGTGCAAGTAAGTAGCAATCTTACCTTCTTACTTCTTTGAGTAAAATGACATAGTATTCACAGCCAACGGTGGTGGCTCACGCCTATAATCCCAGCACATTGGGAGGCTGAAGCGGGAGGAAAGCTTGCGCCCAGGAGTCTGAGACCAGCTTAGGCAACATAGCAAGACCTCATCTCTACAAAAAGATCAAAAAATTAGCCAGGCGTGGTAACACACTCCTGTAGTTTCAGTGACTCAGGAGGCTGAGGCAGGAGGATCACCTGAGCCCAGGAGGTTGAGGCTGCAGTGACCCATGATCATGCCACTGCACTCAAGCAGCCTGGGTGACAGAGTTAAGACCCTGACTTAAAAAAAAATTGCTATATCCATCCGTGGTTATCCCTTTTAAAAATCGGTTCTAATTTCCATAGTTTCTTTTGTCCTTCAACAGACACATTCTGACAACTTACTCTGGTAACTACAAGTTGGATTGAAGAAAAACTAAGAATGTCTACTTTTGTTCACCCTCCTTTCCACCACTAAAATCTGCCTTTTCTAATGCAGAGTTTATATGACCCACACAGTCAAATTTAAGGAATGTATCCATTTCAGATTTCCACTCCCCTTCCTGAATAATTCAATGTCTCATCCTGTTAGACGGAAGTTCCCAAGATGTAAGATTCACACACTACTCTCATGAAAATTTGCCACACGCATTTTCTAATTCAGTAAAGCCACTGGTTCAAGTGTGAAGCCACATAGGAGAAAGATAAAGCCAAGGCTGATCCCGAGCAACTGCTTTGAAATAAAGCTTTAAGGCCTTCCATTTAATTCATATGTAATAGGCCACCATCTCTTTTGTCTCCATCAGAAAAAAAAAGTAGTACCTGGCTGTGCTCAATAGCATTTAATTGCATCACTTTTGTTTGGGTTTCCTTCTTTGCCTCTGAGAAAAATAGGTATTTATACACTAGTTCAGTATGACAAAATTGAAATTTAGAGTCACAAACAGAAATTGAAGCAATGTCATTTGTAGCAAAAAAATTCAAGTTTAAAATTTGTATGTGTTTCACTATTTAATTTCTAGATAGCGACAGAAGTAATGCGTTTTTATCACTTCATGTGACTTATTTCACAACAAATTTTGTTTCTTAAAAAGGACCTCAAAATTCCAGGAAAGTATCACAAAATAACCCAAGACTGACTGCACATTCAGAGATAAAACCCTTCAGCTGCTGTTGGAACATAAGTATAATTACACACAAGAAAAAGATATTATCAGCAGAGAAAAGATGCCTTAAAAGCTCTCTGTGTTTTTCCGAACGGATGGGCAGGAGTGAGCTCTAATGTCGTTATATTTAGAAACGGCTTCATCCAGGTCCAACTGTACACCATTGATATTCACTTCCATGCAGCCCCTATAAAAGGCGTTCACTGGTGTGGCACTGAATGGAACATCTGTAAAAACAGAATAGTATACTCTTACTCCAAGACTTTTTTCGTAACTTATTTGTTTACACTTAAAGGAGTCACTCAGACTTCCCATTGCCAACCAGTTTTAGGCCCAAGGAAAAGTTAATAATATAACTCTATTCAATAAATAAATAAATATTAAGTGACTCCTATATATCTAAGGTACCATGCTTGGCACTGAATGACTTCCATCAAAACTTAAGATTTAAAAAAACACATTTAAGCTGGGCTCGGTGGCTCAGCCTGTAATCCCGCGCCTTTGGAGGCTGAGGTGAGTGGATTGCCCGAGCCCGCGGGTTCGAGACCCGCCTGGGCAGCGAGACCTCATCTCTACAATAAATCAAATTAGCCGGGCGTGGTAGCGCACAACTGTAGTTCTAGCTCCTTGGAAGGCTGAGGCGGAAGGATCGCCGGAGCCCAGCGGGTCGAGGCTGCGGTGGCCGGAGCGGCCACTGCACTCCTCTCTGGGTGACACAGTGAGACTCCAACTCAAAAATAAAAAATAATTAAAAAATTAAAAAATAAAACCATCCGTCTCTCTACTTGCCTCCTCTTGTTCGGCATCTCCTCTCCATATATTTTAATTCACAATGGGTATTCTTTAGCCCAATCTTTCTTCCTTAGTACCTTATGCAAAAAATTAAAAACTTCAAATTTTCCACTTCTAACAGGCCAACACAGTGCAGAAAGTTCAGACTGTTCTATGAGCTCAGAGAATTTGTTAAGACTCCCTTTCAAGTCTGGCTGAACATCACAGATGATGCCATGATTTTTAAAAAATTCCTCAGAATCATCCATTTCCCCTGAGTTTTAATTTTTAACATGCAATCTAACATACCTACTTTGCATGCAATTCATAATTTATTCTCTTAATATCTCAACTTTAGGTTCTCTCAAATTTCCCTCCCTCTTTATCTCAACACATCTTGCCTGAACTCAGTCCTTAGTGCTATTGCCAAAGTCCTAGGACCGCTGACATTTGGATATTTTTACTTCTTTTAAACTCTTTTATTGATTATTTGATTTTCTAAAATTGCATTCAACTAACTTGTGAAGAAAGTAGTAGGTGGATTTTAATATAGGATTAAATCATTTGAACTCTAATTATACTCCCTAATAATTAACCATGCCAACTAACTACTTAACTAACAAAATCTATCATCTATGTATCTGTGTACCTCTCTCTCTCCAACTTTTAAAACCTGTTTACTTCTATTTCCCAGAAGCCCAGATACAATTTTCATAATGGGAAATCAGGATCCTGAGCAGTTAAAGTCATATAATAAAGGTTACTAGAAGTTCAGATACCAAACTCAGAATTCACTTCATGAGAATAATCTGCAAATGGTACCTGAAATACTTCTAAAAAACTTTCTGGCCAGGTGTGGTGGCTCATACCTGTAATCCCGGCATTTTGGGAGGCAGAAGCAAGAGGACTGCCTAAGCCCATGGGCTCAAGATCAGCTTAGACAACATGGTGAGACCTTGACTCTACAATAAATCAGACAATTATCTGGGCATAGTGGTGCGTGCCTGTAGTTCCAGCTACTTGGGAGGCTGAGGTGGAAGGATCGCCTGAGCCCAGTAGGTCGAGGCTGAGGTAGCTGAGATCATGTCACTGCACTCCAGCCTGGGCAACAGAGTGAGAGTCTGACTCCAAAAAAAAAGAACTTTCTGCCTCATTTTTTGGTCACTAAAAGTAAAATATTGGTGCCCAATTTCATACTCTCCAATGTTAAGGTTAAGATGAATCTGCTTTTTCCTGTTTTCCCCACTTGGTCAATGTCTTCACCATCCATGCAACTGTTCATGCCGGAGACCTAAGAGTCTCCCTGATACCTATCTTCCCATCAAAAATCCTACCAGGCCAGGCTCAGTGGCTCAGCCTGTAATCCCAGCACTTTGGGAGGCTGAGGTGCGTAGACTGCTTGAGCCCATGGGTTCAAGACCAGCCTGGGCAACTTGGCGGGACCTCATCTCTACAATAAGTCAAAAATTAGCCAGGCATGGTAGCATGGGCCTGTAGTTCCAGCTACTTGGAAGGCCAAGGTGGAAGGATCGCCAGAGCCCAGCAGGTCGAGGCAGTGGTGGCTGTGAGCATGCCACTGCACTCCAGCCTGGGTGACAGAATGAGACTCCAACTCAAAAAAAAAATTCTACTAATTTGGTTTCTCACATATATCTTCAATCCAGTCACTGCCATCACCCTAGTCTAGCAGCTTCCTCAACTTCCTCTGTAAAATGGGGATAATGGTAGTACTTACCTCACAGCACTATTTTGAAAATTAGACACATTGATAGGGTTGACACTCTCTCAGCAGTGCCCAGACTGTTATGCACCCATTGTCGGGAGTTTGATTACTGTGGCTATTACTACTTCTTCATCTGAGTCTCAAACTTTTTCTTGATTCTTTTTTTTTGAGTCGGAGTCTCACTCTGTCGCCCAGGCAGGAGTGCAGTGGCACGCTTACGGCCACCGCAGCCACAACCTGCTGGGCTCAGGTGATCCTTCTGCCTCAGCCTTCCAAGTAGCTGGAACTACAGGCATGCGTCACTACACCCGGCTCATTTTTTGATTTATTGTAGAGATGAGGTCTCGCCAAGTTGCCCTGGCTGGTCTTGAACCCGTGGGCTCAGGCAATCCTCTCACCTCGGCCTCCCAAAGTGCTGGGATTATAGGCGTGAGCCACCATGCCCGGCCTTGATTCTCATGTTTCTAGTAATAAGACTTGGGACTCTGAAGTAGGTCTACAGACCCTCAACCACCCACCCAGGTCACAGCCTCATCCCACTCCGCCACCTTCCTTGCTTAATACGCATTAACCATATCGATCTAAAGATTCCTCACACGTGTCATAGCCTCCCCACTCTGCCCACACGTGGGCCTTTTCAAATGCGCACCAATACCAACTCCCACTCTTACCACCCAGTTAAATTCATTTCCTCCTTCAAATATCAGATTTATATTTTAGTCTCTTACTCAGAGCGGTTGTTCCCGGCCACCTCCATTTTTCAGGCTCTAAAAGCAATCCATACTTTTCCTTGATAAAAGTGATCACAACTTTAACTATTTTGATATTTTCCCAATAAGTTCTCTAATGTCTATCTCTGACATTAGACTGTAAAAGCTTTAACCTCAGGGATCATATCTATTTGTTTATTACTGAGTCCCTAGTTCTTGGGGTGCAGGTTCTTAATAAAAATTGAATAAATGACAGATGAACTGAATAACAGATGAATAAATATTGCATAAAAGATGGATGAATTGAAGAATAAATATTAACTTACAAGATGACTCTGAGGATGAAATAAAATAATATATCTTTTCTGGCTAGAATAGTCCGATACAGCAAAACTTGGACAGTTTCAGTTCAACATTAAAAAAATAAATGAAACAAAAATATGCCAGCACCAGCTCCCAGCAAAAGAATAATAAATACCGGAATGTTGTCTTGTCTTCTGATGCCTTTTTACTCAAACTGTATATTTAAAATATTATCAATTTGATTAAAAATATGCTCTTTAAGGTTAAAGAAAAAGTAAGCAAGTACCTGGAAGGCCACCCAGGTAAGTGGCCACTGTCCCTGTCATTGCTTTGTCCAAGATGGCGAGTTGTCTTTGAAGGTCTTCGGAAGAGATGGTTTCCATTTTAAGTGGAGTCGAAATCTCCAGCCTGTTTTTGTTGACTTTGAATTCCAGATGGTGTTTTTGGTCAGAACACAGATTTAGGGCCTCTATTCGATATATTACTGTTTCTTTAACAGACACCAGAATATCCTGACAGACAGAGCAAAGACCTACTATAAAAAAGCGCAAATAGAAATGCCACTTAAGAGATACTTTTTGAGTTTTCTTGTTTTTTATTTTTGAGTCAAGATCTCACCCTGTCACCCATGCTACAGTGCAGTGGCACAAACACAGCTTACTGCAGCCTCTACCTCTTGGGCTCAGGTGGTCCTTCTGCCTCAGTCTCCCGAATACCTGGGACTAAAGGCATGTACCACCATGCCCGGATAATTTTATACATATGTATATATTTGTAGAAACAAGGTCTCGTTATGATGCTCAGGCTGGTCTTGAACTCCTGGCCTCAAGAGATCCTCCCACCTAAACCTCCCAGAGTGCTGAGATTATAGGCATGATTTATCACACCTAGCTACTTTTGAGTTTTTGAAATTCAAAATCTAAATCTCAATAAGGAAAAAAAAAGTGTGACAGAATCTCCAAGTTTAAATGAAAAATTATTACCCGTAGAAACATAATTTTAAATATACATTAGCTTCAGGCAATCCTCAACACCTCGGTGTTGCGATGGTTCCCAGGTGGTAGAAAGATAGTCCAAAGTGTTTATTAGGAATTCAAGATATCTACAGTAAGTGAAAACTCTGTAAGTTGCAAATGTAGGCTATTGGAGGAAATCTGCTATTGTATCGTACACGCCCATATCTTTATTATTATTATTATTATTATTATTATTATTTTGGAGTTTGAATCTCACTCTGTCACCCAAGCTGGAGGGCAGTGGCATGCTCCCAGCCACTGCAGCCTCGACCTGCTGGGTTCAGGCGATCCTTCCACCTCAGCCGTCCAAGTAGCTGGAACTACAGACATGCACCACCATGCCCGGCTAATCATATCTTTAAACTCATTAAAAGAGAGAGTCAATTGAGAAAATGTTCCAGAATGATCAGTGGTATGCAGAATAATGTTATAAAATACTTTACAGAGATCTTAAGAAGAGAATCTGACATGCGAAAAAAGAGCCATGGAGACAAACACAGAAAGGATAAAATAAATATCAAAGATGTGGCGGGTATTAACCTCTTCCACCGTGTAAATGTAGTGCTGAACACAGGAACTCCATTTTGCTTAAAAACAAACAAGCAGAGAAAAATACTGAAATCCAAATGTAGAAAGCTCTTCCAGATGAGAGATAGAAAACACTCAGTGGGATCTTTTTAGGTTACTTAAGGTTAACCACCAGAAACTACCCCTCTTCTGTCTCTAAGTTACAAGCAGCACTCTTTTAAAAAATTATTGTAGGAATTATTTAATGATATGTCTCTTTCCAAAAGTTACTGAGACCATTCAAGTCAAGCCTCATATAAACATAAGCTTCTTGAGATAACTTGTTGGAGTCCACTGTCAATGACACATGGACAGAACTATCATCCTCTGATAGAAGCCTGAATAATACAGATATTCTGGTAACGCTCCTGTTTTCTTTTATGCAAGACATTTTCCATTCTTCCTCCTAATTCCAAATAAGAGTTGCCAGTAAGAAGCCAAGAGGACCAGTTTTATTTTTCTCTTCTTTCCTAATTCACTCACACAAGAAAAGATTCAGAGTACAAGAGAGCACACAGAACATTGTATTAATCATTAAGCACTGAGTAGCTGGGAGTGGATTGTTACTACAGACTAATTCCCAGGATGCTTCAAGGATTCTGAGTGAGAGAGAATCTGTAAGTACTCTGTGATGGCTCCAAGCAGCCTGTGTGCCAGTCTGCCTAATCTTGGTAATAGAGGCAGTAGAGTTTTCAATCTCCCTCCTCTTACTTCTTGGTTCAGACCTTGGAAATAAGTCAGCAAAAAAAAAAAGTAACAATATTGGACACTTTTTGAGTCCTTAGGAATAGACTGAAGATTGTGTGAAATGCTTCACATAAGTGATGTCCCTTTGAGACAAATACCGCTATTATGTCTTTTTTTTTTAAATGAAAATAAAAACGAATGTTTAACGTTACCTGCAAATTTTCAGAGGTGGAGTCCACCAAGGACAAGGCAAAGGGCACTGTGTTACCAGAAACCAAGGCGAGCATAACACCAGTGCCCATGGTTGGGCGAATATTCAAGGTCACGTTGATTTGCCAACCCTCAGCACTGGATACGTTATCTGTTTAAAACAATGAAATAGAGGCAGGATCAATGTACTCTGAAAGTGTACCAGAAGGAATTCTAGCAATCTGATTAATACTCAAAGCCATCTTTGTGTAATACTAAAGATTCTCTTTCTCAACGTATACGATCTATACGACCTAGGCTATTTTTAAATGCAGGCAAGAAACATGCAGATAGAGCATTCTTCCTAGAAGAGAATTCTGGACTTGTTGTGTAAAGGAGTATTATGAATGTTCACTGTTTTCTCATTCTTCTTGCACATTCTTTCTTCCTTGCACATTCATCAATGCTCAAATCTCAGAGTGGTCATATTTTACAGTACAAATCTAGAGGAAAGTTCAACAAATTTATCCTAGTATTTAAAAGGGAAAATTGAGGCCAGCCATGGTGGCTCACGCCTATAATCTCAGCATTTTGAGAGGCCGAGGTAAGAGGATTGCCTGAGCCCACAGATTCAAGACCAGCTTGGGCAACTTGATGAGATCTCATCTCTACAATGAATCAAAAATTAGCCAGGCATGATGGCGCATGCCTGCAGTTCCAGCTACTTGGGGAAAGCTGTGGCGGAAGGAACGCCTGAGGCCAGCAGGTCAAGGCTGCCGTGGCCATGAGCATGCCACTGCACTCCAGCCCGGGCTACAGAGTGAGACTCCAACTCAAAAAACAAAACAAATAAAAGGGAAAATTGAGGTATGGCTGTCATCATTACCCCCCAACTCCTCATTTTAGAGCAGCGAGAAGGAGAAATATGATTTATATACATAGGGACGTTGGATGGTTTGATAGTAGAGAAATACTCAGATGTCAGCACTTAGTTTTGATATTAGAATAAAACTCTTGTTATTCTCTTGTCATAATACTTAGCATTCTTTTCCTGATTACTAGTCAATTGTCTGTCCCAATATAGTGCAAATTCTAGGAGACCTGTATGTCTCTGTCATCACTTTGTATTCTACAGTAATCATTCAGTAAACACTTGTTGAATTAGTATGTTTACAAAGTAGTTGGTTTCCTAAAAATATTAGCTCATGATTGGAATCAAATCTTCCTCATTTAATATGATGCAACATATAACAAAGACCAGATACCATGTGCAGCCTTTGAAAGGGTGAATGTGAAGCCGGGCTCAGTGACTCAGCCTGTAATCCCGTGCCTTTGGGAGGCCAAGGTGAGTGGATTGCCTGAGCCTGCGGGTTCGAGACCCACCTGGGCAACTTGGCAAGACCTCATCTTTACAATAAATCAAAAAATCAGCCAGGCATGGTAGTGCGTGCCTATAATTCTGGCTACTCGGAAGGCTGAGGCGGAAGCAGAAGGATCACTGGAGCCTAGCAGGTCGAGGCTGCAGTGGCCAGGAGCGGCCACTGCACTTTAGTCTGGGTGACAGAGTGAGACTCCAACTCAAAAAAAAAAAAAAAAAAAAAAGAAAGGGTGAATGTGAACGGAAAACATAATTTTCCTTTGACAAGATATTCTTCCATTTAGCCGCATAAAATGTCACCACATTTTTCATCATTATAATTCTATAAACCCCATCCAGAAGAAAATATATATAATCATTGTGAAACGAGAATTTTTAAATTGCTCTATTATAGTTGTACATATCTGAAGGGTACAAGGTGTTTTTTGATACATGTATTTGCACTGATCAAATCAGGGTAATATCCAAATCAGGGATATCCATCACCTCAAACATTTATTTTGAAATAAATAAATTTAACACAGGATATGAACAAATGCAAATGAACATGCAAATGTATAGGAGTTATAATTTAATATTAATTATACTAATATTAGTAGGTTGATGCAAAAGTTTGCAGTGTTTACTTTTGACATGGAAACACTGTACTGTGGGGAGTTTATCGTTTGTCATTTGGAGTGACAATGTTGTGTTGTGAATACACCTTGCATTTTGCAGATTTGAAGAAAGTTAGAGCTATTTGTGGACTAAAGAAGATGGAGTGTGAAGTGGAAAAAACAAACACTTCCAACATATTCTTCTGTTTGAGCTTAACAGAGGAGTAAAGGCAATGGAGAAGGCTCAAAACATTTGTGCCATGTACAGGGAGAATGCCATAGGGAAAACATGCAAGAAAATGTTTTTTTCTTTTCAAAGAGGACCACTCTGACCTGAGGACTTCTCCACATCCAGGAAGGTTATCGGGCTTTGATGAAGACCATTTGAACCCTTTGTTTTTTATTTATTTATTTATTTTTACATTTTTTTGAGTTGGAGTCTCACTCTGTCACCCAGACTGGAGTGCAGCGGCCGCTCCCAGCCACCACAGCCTCGACCTGCAGGGCTCCAGCAATCCTTCCGCTTCAGCTTCCAAGTAGGTGGAACTACAGGCGCGCGCTACCATGCCCGGCTAATTTTTGATTTATTGTAGAGATGTGGTCTCGCCAAGTTGGCCGGACGGGTCTCGAACCCGCAGGCTCAGGCAATCCACTCACCTTGGCCTCCCAAAGCACTGGGATTACAGGTTGAGCCATCGAGCCTGGCCCATTTGAACCCTTTAATCAACGATGATCCTCATCATTTAACCCAAGAATGGCAAATGTGACTAACTGTGACCAGCCAACCATCGTGTGACATTTGTATTCTATGGGCAAGTGAAAAACGCTACAAGCTTATGCATCAACCCAATAACTCTACAGTAGGTCACTTTCATGCAATTCATGCAATAAAATTACTTAAGAAAGTGATTTTTTACACTGGGTGTGGTGGCTCACGCCTATCATCTCAGTTTATTGGGAGGCAGAGGCGGGAAGATTGCCTGAGCCCACAGGTGCAAGACCAGCTTGGGCAACATGATGAGACCTCATCTCTACAATAAATAAATAAAAATTAGCCAGGCATGGTGGTGCATGCCTGTAGTTCCAGTTACTTGGAAGGCTGAAGCGGAAGGATCGCCTGAACCCAGCAGGTCGAGGCTGCAGTGGACGTGAACTTGCCACAGCACTCCAGCCTGGGTGACAGAGTGAGACTCCGACTTCAAAAAAAAAGAAAGTGATTTTTTTTTTCAGGCACAATACTTTTCTTTTCATTACCTTTTCAGGAATTATTTTTCTCTGAACAAATAAGTATGGGCTTAGTTTTATCTTTATATTTAATAATCATCCATTTTATAATATTTTCTTAATCATTCTTCATATGCAGAACAGAGCAAAAGTTAAAGGCATTGTACTCATTTATGTCAGAAAAACAGAAATCACTGGTAAGAGTCTTCCTTAAAAATGCAATAAATTTTTTTTAGGTTACAAATAAACACATTCAAAGACACATTTTTCTTAAAGCAGAACTATTATATTAACACTAACTTAATTTACAATGCAAAGTGTGAGTAGCTCAAATAATAAACTCCTAAAACAGAAAAAGACAAAGAATTCAATAAAATAATTAAAATACACAAATAGCTAATAAACTATGGGGAGATATTCAAGTTCAGTAAAAATTAGGATGATAATATTTAAAACAACAAAAATTTAAATTTTGAACTATCAAATTGGAAACAAATGTCAAGCATAAACTCTCTCGTTCTGTTGGTAGTAGTGTTAATATAAGAATTTTTTTTTAAATGCAATTTAACCTGTAGTAAGTATATATTTACATAACCTTGGATGGAAATAACCTAATTCTAAAGTTTTCTTCTATGGAATTGATCACATAAGGGAACAGGGATGTATTTTTTTACATGTCCACAGATTATTTGTAAAGATAAAAACCTGGGAATCTGGCAAGACTTCCTTCTCACCTTAGGCTATAAAAACTGGAAGGAATGCTACTCCTACCCTTACAACAACAAGAACAAAAGCCAAACTACTTACATAATCACAACCTCTCTTGAACTATCAGCGAGCTGAGGTTGCACAGCAAGGAGCTAACCAGAAACTTAAAGCAAGACGGTGCTTCCAGGGAGAGCCAGCATGAGAACACATTCTTACCCAGGGCAGACGCCAGATGCCATATAATTTGATAAAAATAATGTAGGTAAAACCTTAAATAAATTGCTAAGCCCATCAAGATAGTTGTGTACCAATAAGACAGGTGCCTGAATGCTTAACCACCCTGTTCTTCAATGATCTTAATTTGACCTGCCTAAAAAAACTTGTCTAGCTACATCTAAGCCATTTGACCTAAGAAAACTTGTCTAGCTACATCTAAGCCATTTGCTATGCTAACTGCTGGCATTAGGGGGAACATTCTCTGACTCGCTCATGTACAGATTCAGTCTGTGTGAGCATTTAGAAATCCTAGAAACCACAAGCACAGAGAAATTCATGCTCACTCACAGGCTTTTCTCCACAGACCTTACTGTGTGTGCGAGAGAAAAACTGGGGGCAGGGAAAGAAATCAGAAAAAGCCCCCTTCTAGCGCAGTCCTGAGAGAGCACAGCTGCAAGAAAGTCACAAAGCACCAACCAGATCCATCTTTATCTACTCTATTCAGCAAAATCCTGAAAGCATTGTGAGAAGGGCAGCAACTCTTGTCTTTAGGACACATAGGATGACCCACTGCACCTATAGATTAGGGAATAGAAACAAGAAAAACTACAAAAAAAACTACCTACCACAGAGGAGGAGCAGAAAAACATCTGTGTCCTGATCATTAGACATCTCCTCTACGGGTGAGGGTGGGGAAGAGGAATAATAAAAAGTACACACTCCTGAGATCCAGGGATATAACACCTGCCTAAGACTGAATCTGTACATGAACTAGTCAGAGAATGTTCCCATAATGCCACTACTGGGTATATGCCACTAAGCCATAGCATAGCAAATGGCTTAGATGTAGCTAGACAAGTTTTCTTAGGTCAAATTGAGATTATTGGTATGCAACTTTCTTGATCAACACCTGACTGAACAGGCATATCAGACCTGACCACCTTGCAGGTTGGAATGTGGAGCTGCCAGTGGAGTAAATCACAGAAACAATGAGGAACTGCCCAAAACTCAGAGTAATGGTGTTCTAAGAAAAGCCCAGATCTAGTTACATAGTAACTTTCTATTATTTAGAGGGTCCTGGTGACACTGTAAACTTAAAAGGTTGAGAGAGAGTAATCAAAACTTGTGATCCAATACCTGCAGCCCTCTACTCTTAGCTTATGAAATTGTTTGCTTAATCACTGTTGTGGACTTATATAAAGTTTCTTGTTAAAGGCAAGCGTGTGTCTTTCTAAGACACCCAGCGTTCTCCCTTAAAAGTGTTTTCTGCTCTATAATAAATTATACTTGGATTCTGTGACTTTCTCTTAAATTCTTTCTCATGGTGAAATCAAGAACTCACAAAACAACTGCACCCCATGTACCCTGACATCACCCTTACCTCTAGGTCTTCTTTACCACATAAGCAAATGTCAAGTAGCAAACAAGGGAACTCTGTTGGGAGTGGGCAGAACACTTAGGAGACATAAGTGGAAGAGACACTTTTCTAAGGCATAGCATAAAGGAAATACCTAAAAATGAGCTTCTATTAAGAAAAATTTAGTAGCTCATCAGCTATTAAGAGAAACTCTCTAGCAAATCACTCCCTTACCCTAAGCAGAAAGTAATAATAGAGGAATTTGAAATCTGTCATGCACTAAGGGTAATTCTGACAATAACTCAAGCAGCTCGACTCTACTAGATTGTTCAATCTCCCTCATGAAAGGCTTAGCAAAAGAAGAGAGGTACTCATTTCCAGACATAAATATTATTTATCTTAGCCTTTACTGTTCTACATAAGATGTCCACCTCTACACAAAAATTGTCTAACATGCCGGGCTCAGTGGCTCAGCCTGTAATCCCGCGCCTTTGGGAGGCTGAGGTGAGTGGATTGCCTGAGCCCGTGGGTTCAAGACCCTCCTGGGCAGCGAGACCTCATCTCTACAATAAATAAAAAAATACAGCGCATGCCTGTGATTCTGGCTACTTGGAAGGCTGAGGCAGAAGGATCGCCGGAGCCCAGCAGGCGAGGCTGCGGTGGCCAGGAGCAGCCACTGCACTCCAGTCTGGGTGACAGAGTGAGACTCCAACTCAAAAAAAAAAAAAAAAAAAAATTGTCTAACACAAAGAGGCAAGGAAAAAAAAAACAAAAAACAGCACTCAGTCAAGAGACAAAGCAATCAACATGACCAGACTCAGATATGACACAGTTGAAACTATTAGATGGGGAATTAAAAATTATATAATGAGTATGTTGAAGGTTTGGGTGGATAAGCTAGACAACATGTATGAACAGATGGGGAATTTCTACAGAGAGAAATTTTTAAGAAAAGATCAAATAGAAATTCTAGAAACAAAGACAAATCCTTTTAAAGCATGAATTGGTAGACTCCATACGACTGATAAGTCAGTAAACTTTAAAGTAAGTCATCTGAATTCACCCTAAATGAATCAGACTGGGTATCAGTAAGCTTTAAATATTAACATAAGTAAATTTAATTGCCTTTATATGTTTTCCAATATACTGAAAACATTTTGTAAAAAGTATATTACAGCATGAATAAGCTAAAGACTATGGTGGTCACATAGTAGATACTCAATAATGTTTATTGAAGAAATAATTGCTGTTTTTCAAAAATACATTTATTCATTAATGAGAAAAGAGAAATAAGATGAGAAATTACGTACTGTAATCTATGCTAAATTGAGCAACTCCAGCACCAGGATAGTAGGAGCCCTTCTCCACAGTAATGAGGCAATGCTTATTTTGTTTCTCTTGAATAATTTCCTTTACTCCTGAAGCTCCTTGATTCATCAAATTCCAACCTCGCATACATCCGTCTAGACGAGAGTTAATCTAACAAATTAAAACACAGGTCAAGAAGTGCATTTTAAACTTAAAGAAGTGGATTAATCTATAATGGGTGTAGGTTTCCATCTAGAGGGAAAATTCTTGATGATATTTTTATATATTTTGAATTGTATCTAAATTTTTCTTTTTCAAGTATTCTTCAGAAGGACAGTCTTTTTCAGTAAAAATGAGATTACATCATCCCACACCCTCCATGGGATCTTAATGATTTTAACACCTGCAGCCCCACCTGCCCTTCCTATATCATCCAGTGGTAACTTTTCTGCTCTTGAGTTTTATATTTATTCTAGCTGCGGTCCTGGGCTCTAAACTGCTTTCTGTTCTTCCTGAATTGCATTTGCAATATAGGTTCGCCTTGCCGATCAGACTCGAAGCCCCTTCAGGAAGAAAAGTGTTTTCATTCTCGGGCAGGGCTTGGAGGCTTAGCCTGTAATCCCAGCACTTTGGGAGGCCTAGGTGAGTGGATTTCCTGAGCCCGTGGGTTTGAGACCAGCCCCAGCAACTTGGCAAGACCTTGTCTCTACAGTTAAAAAAAAAAAATTAGCTGGATGTGGTAGTGTGCCTGTAGTTCCAGCTACTTGGAAGGCTGAGGCGGAAGGAATGCCGGAGCCCAGCAGATTGACACTGGGGTAGCCATGAGTGTGCCACTGCACTCCAGCCTGGGCATCACAGTGAGACCAACTCAAAAAAAGAAGTGCTTTCATTCTTTAATCTCCACCAAAGCATCTAGACAGGTTCAACTATGTAGTAGTCATTTCATAAATGGCTGATTCTCTTTGATTAATTTATTTAACTTTTTAAGTATCTTGATTTATCTCTTTCAAAGAACAGGTAAATTCATTCTGACATAGTTAACTACTTCAGTTTCATATCACATATCACAGAGGTATTTTAAAAGTTAGAATAAGCCAGGCACAGTGGTTCACGCCTGTAATCGGAGGCGGAGGTGAGAGGATTGCCTGAGCCCAGGGGTTCAAGAGCAACGTGGGCAACATGGCAAGATGTCATCTCTACAATAAATAAAAAAATTAGCCAGCCATGGTGGTGCATGCCTGTAGTTCCAGCTACTTAGAAGGCTGAGGTGGAAGGATCACCTGAACCCAGCAGGTTGAGGCTGCAGTGGCCATGAGGGTGCCACTGTACTCTAGCCAGGGTGACAGAGTAAGACTCCTACTCAAAAAAAAAAAAAAAAGTTAGAATAACTATGAACTACCATGAATGAAAGATGAACATAAAACAGTTAATATTTAAATTAAATCAGCATGTGTATCTGGCAGGCTCACGATTTCAAATGAAAATTTTAAAACTCTTTGAGGACAGTACCTAGTCTCTTTTATAAAACCTATTTCACAGTTATTAAACAAACATCACATTCAGAAAATCATCTATTATATCTCATTCCAATTTATGATGGGCAATAGTCATACCCCCAGTAAATGTTTTTTAAAATAACAAATTCCACAGTATGTGCTATCTTTACGTTCTCAAATTTAAGTCCTAAAACTGGACCTGAGAAGATCCTTTGACTGACTTCGACAAAATCATGCAATTATATAGCATTGTACTCAAATATAGACACTTAGGTTAATGGTTGGTTATAGACTATTATGACATTAACGCTGAGCTGACACTTGAGAATTCAGAGATCTACTTCTCTATGAGTAATGCAGGGGATTTAAGTGAACACAAAACCACTACGTTCGTTTTCTTATTTCTCTCATATAATTTCAAGGGCACTGATGTTATTTTTCCATGTTCATTTCAAGTTGTCACACTCAGTATGTTTAACAAAATAACTTCTGTTGACTCTTAGAAAAAAGCATCTTCAAACCTACTCTACCTCTATTCATCATGGAGAGATAAATTCATCCATGACGGATGACAGAAGCTTGGGTCATTACCGGTTTAATGAGGGCATTTTCCATGATCCGAGGGAGTCCTGCAAAGTATACTTTGGTTTCCAGAAATCCATTTGTAGGCTTAAAAAGGCTTCCAGGTTTATTTATATTCATCACAGCTTCTTTAGCTATTTTAACACTAATACTATGTTCTAATTCTTCCACAGACACCTACAATTAAAAAGACAAAAATTAACATCCTAGCACTACTATATGTCATTTGAAACGCTGAGATTGAAAAATTCTGTTATTATTCCAATAAATTCTTTTCCAAAATAATCATTTTAATAAATTATTAATTTGTTACATCCCATTTGGAATGTCAAATTATGATAAATGTAATACAAATGTATTGAAGGCAGGCGCGGTGGCTCACGCCTGTAATCCCAGCACTTTGGGAGGCTCAAGCGAGAGGACTGCCTGAGTCCAAGAGTTCAAGACCAGCCTGGGCAACTAGGAGAGACTTCATCTCTATAATTAATCAAAAAAATTAGCTGGCTATGGTGACTCGCATATGGTGACTGAGTTTCAGCTACTTGGAAGTTTGAGGCAGGAAGACTGCCTGAGCCCAGTCGAGACTGCGGTGGCCATGATCGTGTCACTGCACTCCAGCCTGGGTGACAGAGTGAGACTCTGACACACACACAAAAAATATGTTTAAGGTGATAGTGCTTGATCACAAATTAAAGGCACAGCATATTTTAAAGTTAATCACTATAATTCTGCTACGCATGATGGCTCATGCCTGTAATCTCAGCACTTTGGGAGGTGTAGGCAAGATTTCCTGAGCCCAGGGGTTGAAGAGCAGCCTGGGCAACTTAGCAAGACCTCATCTTTACAATAAACTTAAAAAAATATTAGCCAGGTGTGTTGGCCCGCGCCTGTAGTTCCAGATACTTGGAAAGTTGAAGCAGAAGGATCACCTGAGCCTAGCAAGCTGGGGCTCCAGTACCTGTGACTGTGTCACTGCACTCCAGCCTGGGCAACAGAGTAAGACTCTGACTCAAAAAAAAAAAAAAAAAAAAAAAGAAGAAAAGGAAAGAAATCAATATAATTCTGTTAAATTTAAACATTCAATTAGATATCTTTCAATCCCAGTACGCTATAAAATTAATGGTTTTCAAAAGTGAGCCATTCTATCTTAGGAAAATTTTAAGTGTTCATATTTTGCTGCTGTTTAAAAAAGCATACGGGCCGGGCTCGATGGTTCAGCCTGTAATCCCAGCGCTTTGGGAGGCCGAGGTGAGTGGATTGCCTGAGCCCATGGGTTCGAGGTCCACCTGGGCAACTTGGCGAGACCGCATTTCTACAATAAATCAAAAAATTAGCCGGGCGTGGAGCACGTGCCTGTAGTTTCGGCTACTCGGAAGGCTGAGGCGGAAGGATCGCCGGAGCCCAGCAGGTCGAGGCTGCGGTGGCCGGGAGCGGCCACTGCACTCCAGTCTGGACGACAGAGTGAGACTCCAACTCAAACAAATAAAATAAAATAAAATAAAAGTAAGCATATGGAATCAATAATGCAAATAAGCTCTTACTATTAACTAAATCAGTACGTCCAGTATTGTGCTTATTGCACACAAGTTGTTTTCTTCCAAAATTAAAAAGTGACCGAGTACACAAGGAAGGACATACACAAAACTGGGATTTTCCAATTTTGGAAGTGTTTGGGTTTAAAAAAAATAATAATGGAAGTGGGAGCAAACTACACTAAAAGAATCCTCCCATTCAGACGGTTTGAAAAGCCATGGCTGCTATTGCTTCATGTGAAACTACCAGATTGACAATGCAAACTCCACTTACCAATCGATAACTGAAGCCCAACAATGGGCATAATACAGCATCAAGACCGAAAGGGAAAGTCTAGCCCGTAAAGTAAAATAGGTTTAGCAGCACAGATGTACAGTTGGTCAACACTCTGTCTGTAACATGGTCAAGCAGCAGCCCTGTACCCTGATGTCAACTCCCTCCTTCACAGACTTTCTCATCTTGGCCTTCTTGACCTATCTCTGGCTGACTTCTCTATCTCCAGTATAAAACCTCAGGGCTCAGGCACCAGACCCTTCCATCGAGTCATGCAAGTATTTGACATGAGACTCTCTGCCTCGCTCTAGGGCATTTGGAGAATTTGGAGTTGGCAAACACTCTTATTTGTCCCAGTGAGTCAGGGCCATGCTGGCACTGCAAGATGCACATGAACTAGTCATGCCCAGTAAGTAAGGGATGTTCGGCATCCTGGAAACCTTCTGAGCATCCCTGCTAGATATTCCTGTCGGGAATACTCATGCTTGTAATTATCTGATCAGGATCATCTTTAAAAATGCAAATTATTAACCCCTGTAAGAATGGCCATCATTAATAAAACAAACAACAGAGGCTGGCGAGGATGTGGAGCAAAAGGAACGCTTCGACACTGCTGGTGGGAATGCAAACTGGTACAACCTCTCTGGAAAACAGTGTGGCGATTTCTGAAAGAATTAGAAATTGACCTTCCATATGACCCAGCAATTCTCCTATTGGGAATATACCCGGAGGAACTCAAATTATTCTACCAAGAAGATACCTGCACACGTATGTTTGTTGCAGCTCTATTCATGATAGCAAAAACATGGAACCAACCGTGTTGCCCATCGAAGCTGGACTGGATAAAAAAAAAGTGTGGCACATGTATACAATGAATATTATGCAGCCATAAAGAAGGACAAACATATGGACTTTGCACCAACCTGGATGGATTTGGAGTAGATCATACTCAGTGATTTACCACAGAAACAAAGAACAGAGTTCCATATGTTCTCACTCATAAACGGATCTTGAACAATTATTATAATACTATAAGAAAGGGATTGGCAGTAGTGGAAAACTGTCAGAGGGAGGGTGGGATTAGCAGTTGAGGGAAACTGCTAAGGGAGGGAGGGACATACCTCATCAACAAGGGCACCGGCGTGATCAATGTTTGCATACCTAACCCCGAAGTGCACCCCCCATCTCTATAATAAAAATTAATTTTAAAAAATGCGAATTCTATCACATCACTTCTCAAAACCATTCAACTCTTCCGCTTGGCATAAAATCCAAGTCCTCACTGTGGTCCCCAAGGCCCTAGATGATCTTACTCCAGACGCCATTTCTGACCTCATTTTCGAGCTACGTTCTCGCTCTGTCACTCCACTGTATCTACACTGATCTTCTTGTTGTTCCTCAAACACATGATTTCCCTTGAGACTCCGTACTTGCTGTTCACACGGTGCAGATTCATCTTATATCCCCCGTATATTATTCACGACTTGTGTCCTCAGGTCTCGGCTGAGATCTAACCTCATCGGAGATGCTGTCCTGATTCTATATGCACCCTATTGTCATTCTCTAGGCCCTGCCTTGCCTGCTTTATCCTCATAGCATTAATATTAATAACTACCTGGCATATTCATTTTTTCATGCAGCGCTTGTTCACATCTCCCCACTAGAATGCAGGCTCCAGAAAGGCAGTGCCTTTGTTTTATTAGTTGTATCTTTATCACCTAGAATAAGGATTGGCACATAAAGTGCTTAATAAGTATTTTGTTGAGTGGATGATGACATAATTTCATATTTCAAACTAATATTAGGATAATGTTACATTGCATTAGTTCACAAAGCAGCAACACACCAGGCGTGGTGGCTCATGCCTGGAATCTCAGTCGTTTGGGAGGCTGAGGTCAGATGACTGCTTGGTCTCAGGAGTTTCAGACCAGCTTAGGCAACATAACAAGGAGCTGTCTCTACAAAAAATCAAAAAAATAGCCAGGAGTGGGAGTGTGTGCCTGAGTAGTCACAGTTACTTAGGAGGCTGAGGCAGAAAGATCGCCTGAGCCCAGAAGGTGAAGGCTGCTGTGAGCCATGATTGCACCCTGACTCAATTAAAAAAATTAATAAAGCAACAATAGTCACTTATCTGTGGAGTACTAAGCTGAAGAGTAAGGAAAGGCTGGGCATGGTGGCTCACACCTGTAATCTTAGCACTTTGGGAGGCGGAGGCTGAAAGACCACTGAGCCAAGGAGTTCAAAATCGGCCTGGGTACCATAGCGAGACCTCCTCTCTTCCAAAAATTAAAAACTTAGCCAAGTGTGGTGGTGCATGCCTGTAGTCCCAGCTACTCAGGAGGCTGAGGCAGAAGGATCGCCAGAGCCCAGGAGGTCGAGGCTGCAGTGAGTCATGACCGTGCCACTGTACTCCAGCCTGGGTGACAACAAAGTGAGACTCCGACTCAGTCAATCAATCAACAGCTGCTTATCTATGAGGTACTAAGCTCAAGAGCAAGAAAAATCTCTTGCTGGAGTTCTCGAACTTGGGCACCTAGTACTTTAAAAGTGCTCGCTAAAAGAGGATTGCTTGAGCCCAGGAATTTGAGACCAGCCTAGGTAACATAGCAACACTTCATCACTACAAAATATTTAAAAAGTGAGCCGTGTGTGATAGTAAGCGCCTGTATTCCCAGTTATTTGGGAGACTGAGGCAGGAGGATTGCCTGAGCCCAGGAGGTCCAGCTGTGATCTTGCCAACGCACTCCAGCCTGAGTGACAGAGTGAGACCTCAACTTAAAAAAAAAAGTGATTGTACCCCACAATTTCAAAATAAAAAATTTAAAAGTTAAAAAAAGGTGCTCACTAAAAGCTTATTGAATAAATGCGTGCAAAGGTGGATAATAAAGAAACAAAATAACTCAGCGATGACTTCACAACATGGCTTCTCAAGCCTAGTCTCTAGTTCCCGTGGGCATAGATGGTGTCCCTTTGGGGCACTGCGTTCTCAGGTGGAGATGATCTGTCAGCTACCCTCTACTGACAGCAGCAATGACTCTACTGCAGAAAAGACTTCTTTCCACTGTTTGTTGACCAACAGTAATCCCTTCTCCAAAAAAGAAGTCCCATTTTAATCAGGTTGATTAAAGTGCTGTACTCCATTATTAAAATAAAGGCTCTTTATAGGATTCAACCAAAATGCGAGTTTCTAAGCATGCTGATTGGTACCTGCTAGGGTATGCTGTTTGTTCAAAATTGATTACTTATCTATCTCCTTGTATTTAAAGTTGAATTCACTTTTTGGCTTTGTAATTACATGTATTTCTCTTCCATTTTAAAATTGTTGGTGTCAAGTGGGGAGCGGTTTCTGGATCAGTGATGTCTTTGCATAAACTGTTAGGCTCCTAATAATCCCTGATCTATAGGAGAGACATCATTGTCCATCAAATGACAGCCACTAAAAAAGGTAAAATGTGCCAGGTGCAGTGGCTCACGTCTGTAATCCCAGAACTTTGGGAGGCGGAGGCGAGAAGATTGCCTGAGCCCAGGGGTTCGCGACCAGCCTGGGCAACTTGGCAAGACCTCATCTCTACAATAAATCAAAAACTTAGCCGAGCGTTTTGTGGTGCACGCCTGTGGTTTTAGCTACTTGGAAGGATAAGGCGGAAGGATCGCCCGAGGCCAGCAGGTCGAGGCTGTGGTGTCCCTGAGCATGCTGCTGCATTCCAGCCAGGGCGACAGTGAGACTGAGACTCAAAAAGAAAAAAAAGTAAAACATCAAAGAAGAGTAGATCAAGCAAATAACTAAAAACAATTTTAGTTATGGTAAGTTTTAAATATGCTAAGTGAGGGAATTGATTCCGAGGCTGTTACAGGGATTTACAGTGTTTAGAATATACTTCATATACCATACTGCATCAAAGTGAGAAGATATTTAGAAAGTCAGCAGAACGTACCATATTCCATTGACCATTATTAATAACTTTGCCTCCAACTGTGATTTGACTTGTATACTCATTCTTGAGCTGAATTTCAATCTTTCCATCACGAAGAGCAATCAGGAACCAAGCTGAGTGATCGAGAGATTCTGCAAACAGTATAACACCTTCTGAATCATATGTCCGGAAATCAAATTCAGCTGAAAATCTAAAAAATAAACAGAGATCCTTCATAGTGAGAAAAAGGAAAAGGCTCAATGCATTATTTTTTTTTTCTAGTACTGGCAAACAGTAATACGTAGAAAGGGTCAGCTATTTATTTTTGTTCTCTGGAATTAATAAAAGGGCAGAATTAGACTGTTTATGTATGGTCTCTGGCTCCATGTGTGTTTAAAATCAAGTTATTGTATTTTCTTGCTTATTCGGAATCTTTTCCCCAAGGATGCTTTGGTAATTTTTCATCTTTTTTTGGCATACGTTTTGAAGGCATCTTTCGAATGCTGGAATTAATGCACATATACAAATATCAGGCATACTATATCTCTCCTGGAGCCTTTTGTACACTACCTAATCTGACATTAAGATGTGGTGGTGTTTTTTTTTCTGTATCCATAAGTGATTAATAAAAGATGTTACCATTTAATGATTGGTTTATCCATCAAGATGCGTATTTTTCTCATGATTTCACATATGTCAGGAAGGAATCACTCACAGAGACCTACAAGATAGTATCTGGATGACTGTAGACATAATTAAGCCTTCATGTGTGGCAAGAAAAATAAAAAACTTGAAAGTATGTCTGTGAGCTTGATTTCATTGTATAAATCACTGCAGGAGACTATGGAGAAGGAAAACTTAAAAGCTATTGTACAGGTTATTCATGTGTCTGAGGGTGTCTGAGCTTTGTTGCTAGACATATATGTAGCTATTACAGGGGAGAAAAAGCTTAGGGATGCCGGATTAAAAATAACATGTTGATTCAGTATTCTTAGAACACTGTAATGAGAAGCAGCATGAAAGTTTCAAGGGACCAGCAAATCAAAATAATTGAAAAAAGACAGACAGTAAAAAAAGAAAAATAGATGCATAACTATTAGTCACCTGAGTTAAGTTAAAATAAAGGTCACTTAGGTGACACAGTCAGGACTTCAGATAACTGCTAACTAAGGCGGGAAGAAATCCCACACTCTTATCCCAAAGTGTAGCAGTAATAGTCATAGAGTCACTGTTTGCAAAGGGGCAATGATCTCTCACAAGGGGAATTCAACTTTTCCATCTTTAGAATTCCAAGGAAATAGTCAAAAAAGGTAAAATGGGGAGTAAAGCATGTTGGAATGCACTGAACTCAGATTCTGTAGAAAAGAACCATTTTGCTTGGAACAAGGACAGCTATCCTCTTTCATAATTATCTGAGCATTTTGCTGGTGTGAGGCATGCATTACCTTGCCAAAATTCAAATCTGCATATGCTCTGGAGTTTCCAGAAGTTGATCCTATTATGGAGATAATTTCCTTCTCTTTGTAAAATTATGTTCAATTGGTATTTCAAAGAGTCCTGTTCTGCATATTTTGTTTCTGGAATACATCATCAGTACACTGATTCATTACACTGGGGAACAATTCATCCTTTTTCAGAATATTGTGAAGTGGGAAAAAAAATGAATTTGTTAACATTTGGGTAAGGGAATTATTTGATCATGGGAAACAGAGATAAAAGAATTTGCAAAAAAAAAAAAATCATTTGCTGTTCTTATGTTAGCTACACAGAAAATTTATAAAAATTCATCAAGCTGTACGTTTAAATATACATGTACATTTCTGTACATACATTATACTTCAGTTAAAGGTTTAAATTAAATGAATCATAAACACACTCTGGATAAAAATAATTATTTGGTCAATTCTGATTAAATGTTAGGGATCAAACTACTGTGAATGATCAGTGAGAAATGAATATACTCATCCCTAGGTATCCACAGGGCTTTGGTTCCAGGATGCGAGTCAATACTATCATCTACAGATGCTCAAATCCTTTACATAAAATGACACAATATTTGCATATAACCTGTGCACATTCTCTAGTATACTTTAAATCATCTCTAGAATACATACAATGCCTAATATAATGCAAATGCTATGTAAACAGTTATACTGTATTGCTTTTTATTTGCATTACTTTGCTCCGTTGTATTGTTTTATTTTTATTTTTTAATATAGTTTATCCGAGGTTTGGGTGAATCCATGGATGAGGAACCTCAGGACATGGCATTGTACTCCTTCCAGTATCTGAAGGTAACTGGGCATAGTAGCTCCTGCCTGTAATCCCAGCACTTTGGGAGGCGGAGGCGAGAGGACTGCCTGAGCCCAGGGGTTCGAGGCCAGCCTGGGCAACATGGTGAGAACCTGTCTCCACAATAAATCAAAAAAATTAGCTGGGTGTGGTGGCATACACCTGTGGTTCCAGCTACCTGGAAGGCTGAGCGAAAGGATCGCCTGAGCCTAGCAAGTCGAGGTTGTGTGGCTGTGAACATGCCACTGCACTCCAGCCTGGGTGACAGAGTGAGACACCTACTCAAAATAAATAAATAAGTGTCTGAAGGTATATTATAACTAACATTCTTTTCTCTCTCATTCTCATTATTTTCACAGCTAGACAGGGTTGTCTCCAGTCGACATCATTAGAAGATTTGCTCTGAGATGTTAGCTGGGAAAACCAGGTATTGGGGGGAAATGGAAGGTTGCATTCACACAACTGTATAAGTAAACCTCAATATAACTTTCAATGCTCTTCAATAATAAGATGTCTATGAATTGAGTTGAATTATTTAATGAATGATCACTCATGTAGACAATGCATACTTATTTAATTAAAATATTTTAAAATTTGGACTGCATAATAAGTCTCAAATATTTTTTCCTTCCCGTATTCTAACAATATTACAATTTCTTTCTTCTACTTCCAACAATGTGTGATTCTAAGAAATGCTGATAACTAAACTAGAACCATGACTCAAAATCATAGTGAGTACTCCCTTCCTAAAGCCAATCTAACCACAGAGATGACAAAGTATTCAGTCGACTAAAATTATGCAATGTATGTCTTCAAAATACCACTTAAGCAACCTTGTAAATTTTCCTTAATAATTTGGAATATAATGATAGTCTAAAAGCCAGGTGTGATGGCTCAGGCCTGTAATCCCAGCACTTTGAGAGACAGAGCTGAGAGGACTGCCTGAGTCAGGGGTTTAAGATCAGTCTGGGCAACATGGCGAGACCTCATCTCTACAATAAATTAAAAAATTAGCCGAGTGTGGTGGTGCACGCCTGTGATTCCAGCTACTTGGAAGGCTGAAGAGGAAGGATTTCCTGAGCCCAGCAGACCGAGGCTGCGGTGGCCGTGAGCATGCCACTGCACTCAAGCCTGGGCGACAGAGTGAGACTCTGAATCAAAAAAATAAATAAAATGAAAGCAATACAATAAACATTTTTTATTACTTAGTTTTCATAACAGGGATGAAGAACAATAAAACTTCACAAGTACCTTAAATCTACTTCCCCAGCTTTGTAAATAAGTATTTACTACAAAAGAATGATAAAATGAGGTAAAATGATAATTGAGAAGATCAGCCTAGAATGACCCCAAAAGTTTTGAGCATGAAAATTACATGTGTGAAGGAGCAAATTAACTTTAGAGTCCCCCATGACATGTGATGGTAGCATACAAATAATCTAATTGGGAATACAGTTTTATACATTTCAAACCTTTTCAGTCAATTTTTTTTCTGCTTTTACCCACTTAACATCTAGAAATGATCGCTGGTGTTGTTCCTCACCTGGTAATTTCAGGCAAACGAAATTTTAAATATAAAACGACTCCTGCAAAGTGCTCTGCCAAGTAAAGTAACTCATAATTTTTGTCCTGGTTCAAAGGAAGGCACACTGGAACAATCTGGAAAGAAACACGAAACAAACCAACACAATGAATTCGTTATTGCTTGGTGTTTGTGTCAGATTGCTCTTTCTTTATCAGGTTCCTATTATATTTTCTGTGATACACTAAAATAAATTAAGAATACCTTTAGTAATAATAAAGTAACATCTTCCACTTCCTTGTATGGTCAAACAGCAAAACCTCCAAGAATATATGTGTTTTTAAGTCTCACTCCCCTGGGCATAGCGGCTTTCACCTATCACCCCAGAACTTTGGAAGGTGAATGTAAGAGGACTGTCTGAGTCCAGGGGTCTGAGACCAGCCTGGGCAAGTTGACGAGACCTCATCTCTACAATAAATCAAAAAGAAAGACAGAGAGAGAGAGAGAGAAAGAGAGAGAGAGAGAAAGAGAGAAAGAGAAGAAAGAGAGAAAAAGAAGAAAGAAAGAAAGAAAGAAAGAAAGAAAGAAAGAAAGAAAGAAAGAAAGAAAGAAAGAAAGAAAGAGGATTGTGAGTCCAGGGGTTCGAGACCAGCCTGGGCAACATGGTGAGACCTCATCTCTACAATAAATCAAGAAAAATTAGTCGGGCATGTTAGCACATGCCTGTAGTTACAACTACTTGTAAGGAAGAAGCAGAAGGATCGCCTGAGCCCAGAGGTTGAGGCTGCGATAGCAACGACCATGCCACTGCACTCCAGCCTGGGCAACAGAGCGAAATTCTGACTCAAAAAATAATAATAATAAAGTTTGGTGGACATGGTGATACATGCCTATAGTTCCAGCTACTTGGAAGGCTGAGATAGAAGGATCACCTGAGCCCAGCAAGTCGAGGCTACAGTGGCCATGAGCATGCCACTGCACTCCAGACTGAGTGACAGAATGAGACTCAAAATAGATAAATAAAATAAAATAAATAAACCAAATAAAGTCTCACTCAATGCGTGTGGCTTAAGATTTATCTCAGTCCTAAACACAATCTTTTTCTTCAAGTACCAACATGTATTTTTTATATTGTCAGGTGTGATACATTCCATGAATTATGTCTGAAAATTATTTTTATTTGGAGTCGAAAATAGGTGGAAGAACGAATGAACTAATAAGCAACATCTCATTCATTCACTCATTCATTCATTAAACAAAAATTTTCTGAGCAAGAATGGGTAATCGAGATAGTAAAGGGAATACTAGAAAACACGGAGGAGATAAATAGAAGATATCAAAGTCTCCAAGAAATTGACAAGAAAGTGATTTAGAGTCATAATATGGTATCAAGTATTTTTTTTCCTAAGAGTGAAACCAAAAATTAAAATGGAAAGTTTTTAAGGGATAAGTTCTTGGAAACCTACAGAGATACTTTGAAAGGAATTGTGTACATAGCACTGTATTAAATATATAGGCCCAGGAATAACATTTCATTTCCTCTTAGAACTTTAATAAATCGATTCAGATGGTGATATGTTACTACAACACATACTGAACTAATAAAGGGCTAAATTACAAAACAAACATTCACACAGCATGGCATTTCAATTAAGTAGCACCAAAGTTACTATACATGCCAACTAGTCTACTTTATCCTCCTTTACCAAGTAGGTGACATAATATTGAGTGTTACCCTTTCTTGGACTTACACACCTTTGTCTGGGTGACAGATATAGACTTATGTGTATACATGTAGCTAAATCATCATTTAGAACATTTTTCTGGTCTGCCTCATATTCATATATAATTTCATATCCACTTATTAAAAAAAAAAAGAGATGCAGGCCAGACACGATGGCTCAAGCCTGTAATCCCAGCATTTTGGGAGGCCGAAGAAAGAGGATTGCCTGAGCTCAGGGGTTCAAGACCAGCCTGGGCAACTTGGTGATACCTCGTCTCTACAATAAATCAAAAAATAAGCTGGGCAGGGTAGTGCGAGCCTTTAGTTCCGGCTACTTGGAAGGCTGAGGCAGAAGGATTGCCTGAGCCCAGGAGGTTGAGGTTGTGGTGGCTGTAAGCTTGCCACTGCACTTTAACCTGGGCAGCAGAGTGAGACTCTGACTCGAAAAAAAAAAAAAAGATGCAAGAATTGAAAAGATCACCAAAAGCGATTCTTATTTAGGAAAAAAAAAAAGAGAGAGAGAGAGCTTCAGATGTAGACATTTATTTCATGAAGGGAAAAAGTAGGACCTACATCCAACATTCAATTTCTGGATCAATTATACAGTAAATCTTAGTAACTAAAAGCAAGTCTGAGAGACACAAATTAACAAAATCAACATCTCTGAATTTTGATATACTTAAACTCCACTAAGTTGTAGTCTGACAAAGCTATTTCCATCTGAAAGTTTATGAGCATTTTTACAAGTACTAACATGACTAAGGCGTGATCAAATTTGTCAGAGTAGAATACAGGAAAGTAGACACTGGAAAAGGTTTTCACTAAAGTTCTGTGGAGAATTTTTTTTCAAAAAGGAGTATTAACCTCAGCTTTTCTTGGTTTCTTAAGTGAGCAATACACTTTGCATTTTACCAGTGTACAGGCTACAGGTGAGTACGCTCTAAACTATCACTCTGCAGCCTTTTTTTAAAAAAAAAACCAGTCACTAATTATCCAATGTTATGACTCACATGACCATAATTAGTAAATAGATCATGACTCATAGCTTACTTATAACTACAGTAATTGTTGTAGAACATCTGTATTTTCCTAACTTACTTCATCTATGTTAAAGTAAGCACCTGGCACCAGGCGCAGTGGCTCACACTTCTAATTGGGAGGCGGAGGCAAGAGGATTGCCTGAGCCCAGAGGTTCAAGACTAGCCTGGAGAACTTGACGAGATCTCGTGTCTACAACATATCAAAAAATTGGCCGGGCACGATGGCTCACGCCTGTAATCCCAGCACTTTGGGAGGTAGAGGCAAGAGGATTGCCTGGGTCCAGGGGCTCGAGACCATCCTGGGCAACTTGGCAAGACCTCGTCTCTACAATAAATCAAAAAATTAGCCAGGTGTGGTGGTGCATGCCTGTAGTTCCAGCTACTTGAAAGGCTGAGGCAAAAGGATCACCCGAGCCCAGCAGGTTGAGGCCGAGGTGGCCGTGAGCATATCACTGCACTCCCACCTGGGCGACAGAGTAAGACTATGACTCAAAAAATAAAAAATAAAAATAAAAACAAAAGTACCTGGATCTCTCATTTTAGAAAAGAGACGAGAAATTTAGCATTGTAAAATGTTTACCTCACAACTCTTCTGATCTGGTGCAAGTTTGAACCCTTTCTTCCCATCACAGTAACAAGAGTAACCTCCAGGGTAATTGACACAAAGTTGAGCACACATGTTCTCTGAACACTCGTCTATATCTGGGAGGGAAAAACAAACAAACAAACAAACAAACAAACAAACTTTAGCAACTTCCAAATGTGCAATCTAATAGGCAGAGGGATATTCTGATGTTAATGAGATAATCCATGATAATAGATCCTTAGGGAAAGAAATTCCTGTGGCATGAAGTCACGTTTAAACACTTGACATGGAAATTTAAGTGAGTTACGAGTGCGATTTTTATTTATGTACACACTTGAAGCAACAAATTTAATTTATAACTTTCCATGATGAATAATAAAAGTATGACAATTAGGGTCATTTTTGATTTTTAATTTGAAGAAAAAAAAGCTTGAGTCTCAACTTAACTGTCATGTCTGATTATTTGAATTCCATTGAGATTAGCTCCTAATTCATTGCTTCGAAGAAAAGAAAAATGAATAAACAGGAAGAGGAACGGTGAGGGAGGGGAAAGACGGAAAGAAAAGAAGAAAAGAAAGGAAAAGGTAGGGAAGGGAAGAGTCCTTTGAGGTTAATATGACAATATCAAGAACATTTGACTTCTCATAATGCAATCATTAATGGTGGCAGTAAATTCAAGAACATATCTTTATTTTATTTTTCTTCTTTTTGAGTCAGAGTCTCACTCTATCACCCAGGCTGGAGTGCAGTGACACGCTCACAGCCACCACAGCCTGAACCTGCTGGACTCAGGAGATCCTTCCGCTTCAGCCTTCCAAGTAGCTGGAACTGCAGGCACACACCACCATGCCCAGCTAATTTTTTTGATTTATTGTAGAGACAAGGTCTCACCACGTCACCCAGGCTGGTCTCGAACCCCTGGACTTAGGCAATACTCTCACCTTCACCTCCCAAAGTGTTGGGATTACAGGCGTGAGTCTCTGTGCCCAGTCATATCTTTATTTCTTAATATACCTTTATTAAAAAAAAAACCTCATTGTGATATGATCTCCGATATTATCCATGTCCTCACTCCATATTTTTCTTGAAAGTTTGTAATATCATGTTTAAGTTAAAGTCCCCTTCAGAGCTACATTTTGGCATTTTAATTGGGTGTACCCTGTGATCTTTAAAAAATTCCAAATTCATAAATGCTATTATTGAATATGTTCTCATAAAAGGATTTAAAATAGATCCCCCAAATTAGTGATTGTTCAGTCGCATTAAAATTGCATGATATATGATTAAAATTAGATAAACATATAGTCATATGTCTTTTTTAAAAAATCTGTCATTCAGTGAATAAAACTGCAATATAGATGATGAAGTCTGCTAACGATAAATCGTCAAATGTCTAGGGATCACCACAGTAATTTCTGTCTGAAGTGGTGGGAGAGTAGAAATGGTATGTGTGGCTTGGAGAGGATATTTTTGGTGTGTGCACAAGAAGGTAAAACATCACAATCTCAAAAGGAACATTTATACTTGAACAAAACCTAGTCTAAAATGATTATTCATTTAGGCAACTTCATCAAGAAGAAAAGTAGATTAGCAGTTGCTGGAGGTTACCTCTAACAAGGTAACTAATAAGAGGAAATTCTCATTGCTTAATGGTTACAGAGTTTCTATTTGGGGCGATAAAAGATTTCAGAAATAAACGACAACGATAGCTGCACAATAGTGTAGGAGGAATTAATGGCACAGAATTTGACATTTAAAAATGGTTAAGGCCAGGTGTCATGGCTCATGCCTGTAAGCCCAGCACTTTAGGAGGCTGAGGACAAAAGGTTGCTTCAGCCCAGGAGCTCGTGAACAGCCTAGGCAACATAACAAGACCTTGTCTCTACAAAAATAATAATAAAAAAAATTAGCCAGGTGTGGTGATACATGCCTGCAGTCCCAGCCACTTGGGAGGCTGAGGCAGAAGGATCACTTGAGCCCAAGACATTGAGGCTGTGGTAAGCCATGGGTGTAGTAAGCCATGTGTGGCAGAGTGAGACCCTGACTCGAAAAAAAAAGGGTACATTAAAACTATATTTGTACCCCTAAATCTATTTTTTAGAGTGTACATTATATATTATACCTGTTTTGCCACAATAGAAAAATTATTATTGATTGAGGTTTAGCCATGACATTAAATCCATCGTGAAATTTTTAAAAATTTGAACGAGGGTGTGAGATCATTTGTGCATATTATTATAAACAAACAAACAACTCAAATATGATTTGAGCCACCCAAGGCACACGGGACCCCACTATAGCCAAATCAAGTAACAGTACTCCAAAAGGCTATCCCAAATCCACAGGCACTGACTTTACTGAACAATACTTCCAGATTTCTAGAGTGCCGTTATCATTTGGTTATCATGAGATAATACAACAGTGTCATTGCCCGTGTTAGAATAAATGACATATGCACAGAAGATCACTGGAAAGCTTGGACTAAAGTTTTTAACCATGCGCAATGGTTTTTGATTTTGGGGTTTTTTTGTTTTTGTTTGTTTTTTGATCCAGAGTCTCCGTCTCCCAGACTTGAGTGCAGTGGTGTAATCACGGCTTCCACAGCCTTGACCTCCTGGGCTCAGACGATTATTCTACCTCTGCCCTCCAAGTAGCTGGAACTACAGGCACGTGCCACCACGAACCCCTGGACTCAGGAAATTCTTTTGCTTTGGCCTCCCAAAGTGCTAGGATTATAGGCATTAGCCATCTCGCCTGACTAATTCAGATAATTTTTAAGCTTGTGTCTTTCTTTTGTACGAATGTGTTTTTCCTTCCAAGCTGAAATTCTCATTATGTGTGTGAATATTATGAAAATATGTTTATCTTGCTTTTATCACACATGGAGGTTGCCAACTCATATACAGTTTTTAAAGCAGGGGTGCCCAACCTCCTGGCCGTGGATCAGGACTGGTAAGTTGCCTGTTAGGAGCTGGGCCCCATGGCAAGAGGTAAGCAGCCGGCGAGCGGAGCTCTGTCTTCTGTCACAACAGTAGCGGCATTAGATTATCACAGAGTGTGAGCACTATTGTGACTTGAGCATGCAAGGGATCTGGGTTGAGTGCTCCTTATGAGAATCTAATGCCTGAGGATCCCCCCTCTTCCTTCCTTCTCCCTCCCCATGGAAAAACTGTCTTCCACAAAACGAGTCTCTGATGCCAGGAACGTTAGGGACCACTGGCTTAAAGGGCCAATCGGAGTGCATAATGAAACCTAAACAGCATGTGTCTTGCATACTTTTACTCTGGCAGGAAGCCAACGATTACCCAATTGAAAATGCTAGCTATATCAAGAATTAAAAAACCTGATTGCCAATGTCAAACAAAGCAAAACTTATGTATTTATTTATTTATTGAGTTGGAATCTCACTCTGTCGCCCAGGCTGGAGTGCAGTGGCACGCTCACAGTCACTGCAGCCTCGACCTGCTGGTCTCAGGCAATCTTTCCACATCAGCCTTCCAAGTAGAAGGAACTACAGGCAATGCGCCATCACGCCTGGCTAATTTTTCTTGGTTTATTGTAGAGCTGAGGTCTTGCCGGATTGCCCAGGCTGGTCCCGAACCCGTGGGCTCAGGCAATTCTCTCACCTCGGCCTCCTAAAGTGCTGAGGTTATAGACATGAGCCACCACGCCTGGTCAAAGCTAAACTTTTAAGTATCAACTCAGGGTTGCAACCCACCCTCTCCACCACCAACAATGACACCTCCAGCATTCTACCTTCGCAAGACTTTGATTTGGGATTGTATCTGTAGCCTTCAGGGCATTCACATTCAAAGTCTCCTGGGATGTTCTTGCACACAGCTGTGCCACAGATGCTTGGCTTCACAGAGCATTCATCCAGATCTATAAATGAAATCAATATATTAAAAAAACTTTTCCCCTCATACCTGCAGACACAGGCAAAGAACCTTGAATCGTGTTCCCTGGATCTAATTTAATACTGTGATAAGACAACAAATTGGCTTTGGAACAAAAATATTAAATCTATCATCATACTGTAGTTCACTAAATATGATTTATTTATACAAATGCATTGGGAATTTGTTTGATGTTTGCCACCCTCCTTTCTAGTTATTTGAAAGGAGAGGGCTTTAGTTATTTTCTTATCTGCCAGGTTATAGTATGAAAATAAATGAAAGAGATTCAACCATATTCTTCAAATGCATATGTAAATATATGCTTCTGAAATATGCTCTTGAAAATAAAATTCTACTTCATATCACCACAAATATTTTTTTTAAATGAGATGGCTCATCTGTTTTACCTTGTTCCTTTGGAAATGGACAAATATCTAATCTGTACACTATAATGGTTGCCTATTCAATTGTGACTCAAATTTAAAATGAGATTAAGTTCTCAGAGTACTTAGACATCTGTAGTTATTCCAATATTAATTTAGTGCTAAATTAATATTCCAGAAATTTCAGATGCATTTATTACATTGCATAATGAAGTAAGAGATACAATTTTGATTGTAACTAGTTACCAGATAAGCACCTGTGAAGAAAATAAAGCAAGAGACAGAAAGGGTTCAATGGAGATGGAATTATTAGTGAACTTTTCTCATCTGTACTCTCTGGAGAAACACAAATTCAGAACGGAAATGGAAAGCACATTTTCTTTTCTTTTCTTCTTCTTCTTTTTTTTTTTTTTTTTTGAGTTGGAGTCTCACTCTGTTGCCTAGGCTGGAGTGTAGTGGCACACTCACGGCCACTCCAGCCTCGACCTGCTGGGCTCCGGCGATCCTTCCTCCTCAGCCTTCCAAGTAGCTGGAACTACAGGCGTGTGCTACCACACCTGGCTAATTTTTTGGATGTATTGTAAAGATGAGGTCTCAGCAAGTTGCCCGCACTGGTCTCGAACCCATGGATTCAGGCAATCCACTCGCCTCGGCCTCCCAAAGTGCTGGGATTACAGGCTGAGCCACTGAGTCCGGCCAGGAAAGCATATTTTCTATCCTAAAAAGTTAAAGCTTTTTTCCACAGACTAACTGCCAACATTTCAGATATCACTCAATTTAAAATAACTTGCACAAAAATAATGGAATCAGTTCCCTTGTGGGAACTTTTCTTTCTCTTGACTATATCAATGTCAATATCCAATGTCAATAATATGTGATATTATACTATAATTTCATAACACATTACCATTAAGGAAAATTGGGTAGAGGGCATATGGGCTCTCTCTGTAATCTTTCTCACAACTTTGTGTGAGTCTTTAGTTAATTAAAAATAAAATATTTAATTTTCTAAAAAGATCTATAAAATCCATATTTTTTAAATAAAGTAAAAACATATGACTAAAATCCTTTGGTTTCAGGCATATTGCAGGGAATTATTTAGATCATATGAGTTTAGGTTACAGTACATTGATTTTATGACTCTACACTGACATCTAATGTCTGAGGAAAAGCTGTATTCTTGCCTTCATAGACCAGTCCTGACAACTTGATCCCAAGCATATCCACATCTTGGCAAGGGTCCCATTGCAATAGTGTTTTACATATTCTTCTGTTTTGTACTCTAACTCTTAAGTATCATGGATAAAGGACTATGCAAATGGAGAATATAAAAACAAACGTTCTGGTCGTCAGAAATATTTTTATATATAAGAGAATGTTTTGTTGTCATTTATACATATGTGCATGTAATAACTCAGTGAATAAGAATAAAATATTTTTTAATTTAAAAAAGTCACAAATTATTTAGACAGACTCTTCAAGTGTTTGAATAAAGATGTGTGAATGGGTGTTATTTGTGTAGGGGGTGCATATAGTACCCAGAATTACAATGGTTTTCCATAACTGGTGTTCTAATGATGCCATTACTCTAATTATTCTAAATATCTGCACTCAAACAGACCTTCAAATAGGCAGATGAGAAAGACATATGGTCACACATTGGATACTTGTTTAGAAGAAGTTGTTAGTTAATGCAGTTCAGTTTAGTGTCATTTAACTGCACTTTAAATTGTATTAAACTACATCATAGTAAACACTATTATACAGCAAGATACAAACCATTTGAATATGAATCCTATTTGGGGTTTTATTGAAACAAATATAAGTAAGGTGTTGAACAAGAAGTTTACATTCTGACTTCTTTCTTTTAACCTCTTAGCAAAACAAATGGTGGTGGACTTCTATGTTAACTGTATTCAGTTTCTAAAAGCAAGATTTAACTCCAGGTTGGGAAATTTTGTTTTTAGTTATTCACACACACAGCATGAATATTAAAAGATTTAGTTACAGCAAGTAAAACAGTCAGGCAGAAGGGACAGTGTACAGGGACAGAGAAGAAAAAAAAGGCAAGATTTGGGATAGGGAAACAAAGAAATATGCTAATAAAATGACTTGTTAGAAAGTTAAACTGAGAGATATTACTTAAGTTTGAAGAAAATAAGGCAGAGCTATAAGCGATGATGTGATCTTAAGTGTGTAAGGAAAAAGAAAACCAGATCTTCTTTATCTTTCCCAAACTAAAACAGGAAACAAGGTGCAAGATGAAGGTTTTAGATTAGAAATCAGAAAGATATTTCTGAAAAGGAAAAATCAAATACAACAGAAAAGGTTATTAAGGATGTGGCATATTTCTTTGTATAGCTACTTATATTACTGAATAAAGATAAAGAAAAGAAAGGAATGAAACAATAAAATAGATTCTGCAAAGAAAAAAAAGAAATAATATGCTAGTGTCTGAAAACAAAGGATGAACAATAATTTTGCAAAGTCTGTAGAATGTAAAGACCTACATTGAAACCTCACTTTGTAATGAAATTCTTTACTGGAACACACACACAATAAGAAAACAACAATAAAATATCCTTGTTCTCAGTACTGTAAACTAAGAGGCAGCCCCACAATATCAAAAGTCTTCAATATGGATGAAAATGTGTGTTTACTGTAAGCAGTTACAACCAGAGAACTTTCCAAGAATTTCTTGGGGAAACTTCTTTAAATGAATTTTGTTCTCACATAATAAGTACCTCTTTATTCTATCTTTTTGCTCTTACCTTTGCAGTCTTTTTTATTTGAAAGCAAATAAAAACCACTTTTACAGGAACAGTGGTAACTTCCAGGTGTATTATCACAAATCTGACTGCAACCTCCATTTATATTTAAGGGATCTTTGCATTCATTGACATCTAAAAAGGGAAAAATAAGTTATTTTCTAAGTAATATAACCTTCAGAGAATTTTTCAGCAGGCAAATCCAGAAGAACCAGCAGGGTTTATTATACATACCAAATTCACACTTTTCTCCTTCCCAACCTGATTTACAAATGCAAGTAAAGGTCGCTTGGCCATCTTTGCAGATCAAATATCCATCTTCATTGCAGGGCAGAGGATTACACTGGTCTGGAATGGCTGAAGGAAATAGACATCTATTTAATTTTACTTCAGTTCATGATAAAATGCAATTATGCTCCTTTTTTTTTTAGTTGGAGTCTCACTCTGTCGCCCAGACTGGAGTTCAGTGGCCGCTCCCTGCCACCGCAGCCTCAACCTGCTGGTCTCCGGCATTCCGTCTCAGCCTTTCAAGTAGCTGGAATTACAGGCATGCGCTACCACGCCCGGCTGATTTTTTGATTTATTGTAGAGATGAGGTCTCGCTGCCCAGGCGGGTCTCGAACCCGCGGGCTCAGGCAATCCACTCACCTCAGCCTCCCAAAGGCGCGGGATTACAGGCTGAGCCACCGAGCCTGGCTTATGCTCCCTTTAATAAAAATTCTAGCTAGGCATACTGACTCATGCCTGTAATTCCAGCAATTTGGGAGGCAGAGGCAAGAGGATTGCCTCAATTCAGAGGTTTGAGACCAGTCTGGGCAACCAGGCAAGACCTCATCTTACAATAAATCAAAAAACTAGCTAGGCATGATGGTACACACCTGTAGTTCCAGCTAATTGGAAGGCTGAGGTGAAGGATCACCTGAACCCAGCTGGTCAAGGCTGCAGTGGCCCTAAGCGTGCCACTGCACTCCAGCCTGGGCAACAGAGTGAGACTCTGACAAAAAAATAAAAATAAAAATACACTGAGGTGAAAAGTAAATTATTCATGGCAGAAGAAGAATGAACTTGAAGACATAAAAACTATCCTAAATCACAGCCAGGCATGGTGGTTCATGCTTGTAATCTCAGCACTTTGGGTGGTTGAGGCAAGAAAACCACTTGAGCCCAGAGATTCTAGACCAGCCTGGGCAACATAAGACCTCATCTCTACAAAAAAAAAAAGGAAGGAAGAAAGAAAGAGGGAGGGAAGGAAGGAAGGAAGAAAGGAAGGAAGGAAGGAAGGAGAGAAGGAAGGAAGGAAGGAAGGAAGGAAGGAAGGAAGGAAGGAAGGAAGGAAGGAAGGAAGGAAAAGATTTGCCAGGCACACCGGTGCATGAATGCAGTCTCAGTTACTGGGAAGGCTGAGATGGAAAGGTCGCTTGTGCCCAAGAGGTTGAGGCTGTGATGAGCTGTGACTATGCTGACCATGCCACTGCACTCCAGGCTGGGTGACAGGTGAGTGCTTGACTCAAGTGAAAACAAACAAAAAAACTATTCTAAATCAAGAAAGAACCATTAAAAGAATCAATTAATAAATGCACAACCAAAGTATGAAAGACTTGTTGAATAATATGAAATGGCCTATATGTGTTACTGAAGTCTCAGCAAAAGAGAAGATGTAGTTAGAAAGAAAAAAACAATTTTTGAATCATAGTAAATGATTTTCCAAATTTGATGAAAACTATGATACTAGAGATCTAAGAAGTTCAGCAAACCTCAAGCAGAATAAAGAAAAAAAAAATCATTTCAAATGGAAGAAAACTAGTAACAAAGAAAAATAGCCCGTAACCCCGCAGCTTTGGGAGACTGAGGTGAGTGGATTGCCTGAGCCCACGGGTTCGAGACCCGCCTGGGCAGCGAGACCTCATCTCTACAATAAATCAAAAAATCAGCCGGGCATGTTAGCACACACCTGTAATTCGGCTACTCAGAAGGCTGAGGTGGAAGGATCGCTGGAGCCCAGCAGGCGAGGCTGCGGTGGCTGGGAGCGGCCACTGCACTCCAGTCTGGGCGACAGAGTGAGACTCCAACTCAAAAAAAAAAAAAAAAAAAAGAAAAAGAAATGCAGATAGAAAAAAATACAGTCCACATATATGGAATAAAAGCTAAGAAAGACAACAGATTTCTCACTAAAATCTATTCAGGCAAGTGGACAATAGAGTGATTACCTTTAAGGTACTAAAAGAACACCATCAACACGGAAGTCTTTACCCAATAAAAAAGATCTTCCAAAATCTATCTTCATTAAGCATGCACTATAAGAAATATTAAAGATAATTCTTCAGGCAGAAGGAAAATGTTGCCACACGGAAATTTTTATTTACACAGTGGAATATGGAATGCGAGAAATGATAAATACATGAGAAAATATAAACCAATATTTTATTATTTGTTAATCTATGTATTAATTAATGTGGAGTTTTTAATGTATAATATTAAAATGTGTGGCAGAGACAGCACAAAAAGTAGAAAGAGGAAATGAAATTTTATCATTGTAAGTTTCTTACACCAGGGGTCCCCAATCCCTGGGCCATGGACTGGTACTGGTCTGTGGCCTGTTAGGAACCAGGTCACAGAGCAGGAGATGAACAGCGGGTGATCAAGCGAAACTTCACCTGCATTTATGCCACTCCCGTCACCGGCATTACAGCCTGAGCTCTGTCTCCTGTTAGATCAGTGGCAGCATTAGATTCTCATAGGAGCACAAGCCCTAGTGAACTGTGCGTGCAAGGGATCTAGGTAGCATGCTCCTTATAAGAATCTAATGCCTGATGATCTGAGGTGGAGCTGAGACAGTGATGCTGGTGCTGGGGAGTGGGTGCAAATACAGATTAACATTGGCAATTAGGTTTGACGGCACATCCCTCACCCAGTCTGTGGAAAAATTGCCTTCCACGAAACTGATCCCTGATGCCAAAAGGTTGGGAACCACTGTCTTACACCATATGTACAGCATAATATTATCCAAGTGTAGATTATAAAAGTTAAAGATGTACAAAGATGTACATTGTAAACACTAAAGAAAAGAGCAAAAGAAGCTTAAAGGGTATAATTAATAAGCAAATATAGAAGATAAAATAGAGTCTAGGAGTGGTGGCTGCATTTTGGGAAGCTGAGACTGGAGAAACACTTGAGGCCAGGAGTTCAAGACCAGCCTAGACAACATGGCAAGAAACCTATCTCTACAAAAAATAAAAGTTAATTAAAAATTTTAAAAATACAATGGAATCAACTCCCTCCTCACACCCCCAAAAAACACCATATTTATCAATACAATTGCAGGAAGAAAGGAGAAAATAAAGAACAGATGGGATCAACAGATTTAAACCCAACCATATCAATGGTTACATTAGATATAAATAGCTTACAATCTAACACTCCAGTTAAAAGACAGAAATTGTCAGGTTGTATAAAATAGCAACATAAAAACACACATATGCTAAAAGTTTATAGGTGGGAAAATACATCTGGAAAACACAAATCCAGAAAAAGCCAGAGTGACTATATTAACATAAAATAAAAAAGATCTTAGAATAAGAAATATTACCAAAGAAAAAGAAGAATATTTAAAAAAAATACAAAGTATAGCTCAATTAGTGCCCTGTTTATTTTCTTTATGTCACAGTGCTTCGTTGCTATCTTAATCTTTTTTTTTAGTCACACAATTTATTTGAAAATAAGTAGAAATCTGGAGGCTAAGAGGGACCCATCCATAGCATATGAACTAAGGAATGCTGAAAGGGTACCCTCTGACCCCTGCCATTTGCTGCTTTCCTTATTTGTCATCTCTGTTCCCTTCCCAGCCACTGCAACACACCTTTGGTTTCTGCATATTTCCACAGCAGCTTCTCAAGCCTATCGAGTCAAATGAACAAGCTCTTTCTCCTTCCTATTCTTCCAATCCTCCCAGTACTTCCAATCCTTCATCATCTTGCTCATACTAGCCAGAGAAAATTTCTTTTGTTTAATAAGTATATAAATAACCAACCTAGCTAAAGCCTAGCTAAAATTCACTTTGAGTAAAACAGCAACAATTACAACTAAAAACCATTCTTTTAAATGCAGTCTGGAAATACTTTCTTGCTGGGCCTACAACCCATCCAGGGTCCATTTGTTGATTTGTAAACACTAGTTGATAGTTACATGGGTGAACTTTACTTGCAAGTTTTTTGTTTTGCTTTGCTTTGCAGAATTTTTCAAAAAATGTCCTCATAAAATTACCAAATTTTTAAAAAATTAGGTAATAGTCAAAATGATAGAAAACAAGCTAACAGAAAATTGCTATAGGCCATTGCTTTGGGGATGTGAATATCCTCTTTCTCTCTCCCTCTCTCCAATTTACTTTCTAAATAAACTATATTTTCCAAGCTAAAAAAAAAAAAAGAAAGAAAAAGAAAATTGTTATCAAAACTTTTATTTTCCTGTCTTTCAGTAATTGTTTTAAAGTATAAACTAAATATATATGTTCCGGTAAACTATTCTACCTGTATAATTAAAACCACTTCAAGTGAGAGAAAAACACAGATAAATGAACATCTAAAGAATGCCAAAACTGCATGTGAAATATTCTCTCAAGAAACATCACAATTTATACCCTCCCGTTGTAACTTTTGCATTGACTCTCAGTTGGAAAACTGGTATATTAGTAAAAAAAAAAAAAAAAAATCTACCAGAAACATCATTAGGCCCTATGTGAACTTCAGAGTAAGAAGGCTAATCTGATTCATTTAACATTTTCCACATTTATGTGACTAATGCCAAAAGTTAGAAGAATAAACACACTCCACTCTGACCTATTAATCAACTGTAGCATTGGTCATATTACATGATTATGCAAGAACAGCCAAAATAAAGCTGTTGGGAACAAAAATTCTGAAGTCAATAACTAAAATTTACTAAACAATGAACATTGTTCAGTTTAAACAGTAAGTGAAAAATTCACTATGAGTAAAACAGCAACAATTACAACTAAAAACCATTCTTTTAAATGCAGTTTGAAAATACTCCCTTGCTGGACATACAAGCCATCAAGGGTTCATTCGTTGATTTGTAAACACTAGTTTATATTTACAAGGGTGAAGTTTACTTGCAGGTTTTTTGTTTGTTTTGCTTTGCTTTTATTTATGTATTTATTTGAGTCGAGGTCTCATTCTGTTGCCCAGGCTACAGTGCAGTGGCATGATCATGGCACACCAGTTTCAAATCCTGAATTCACGGGATACTCATGACAGCCTCCTGAGTAGCTGGGACTACAGGCATGTGCCACCACGCCTGGCCATTTTTTTTTTTTTTTTTTTGGCAGAGATGAAGTCTTGCTATGTTGCCCAGGCTGGCCTTGAACTCCTGGGTTCAAGCAGTCATACCGACTCAGCTTTCCAAAGCGCTCAGATAACAGGTGTGAGTCACTGTGCCCAGCCTGTTTTTGTTTTTTTAACTGATAGTAGAAGTGCTTACCACTGACACAGCTCCTTAGGTCAGGATAAGCATTACTTGACTGACGTGCAGGAGAAAATAATCCAGCCCGAAAAGAGCCAAGACAACCTGTAAATGAAAACAAATTTATCTTTTTAGGGTAGACACACTGATTTGATCTGCAATTATGGCACATATTATGGCAAAAAGTAGGATATTAATGTTCCCATTAATTCACAGGGTTCAGTCTTCAAAATTCAGCCCTAAATGTTTCCACCTACCTTCTTGAAAAAATTAAAAATGTACAAGTAAAAATGGCAATAAATACAGAATCGTGAAAAATAAGTTTGTGGCAGTTTTTCTCTGGAGAAAAACCTTAAAGTCAGAAGTGAAAAGAACCTTGGATTAGCAGGGAAATTTATTGTCACATAAACCTATGTTTTTAATTCTGTAGCACAGATGTAATATTATACTCAAATCTGTACATCACAGCCCGATTTGTAAATTAAGTCAACAGAATGAGGTAGTGTTTCTACTTGCTACAGGCAACTTCTAATTATTCTAATATTGCATAGCAACTAATATCTGTGCAATGCCTCAATATTACAAAGCAGGTTTACTTCGTTACTTTCATTCTTCACGACAACCCTGTGAAATCAAATTTAGCAGCCTGGCAGATATTGCTAGCAAACTAAGAAATAACAGCTGAAATAATAGACATGAACTACGTGGGGACTTCAAACTAATGGGGGGGGTCACTTAATGCTAAAGACATATTTCTTAATAGCCACTGAAGACATTATATATATACATATATCACTTCATTGTTCAGATGGTCACCAGCTTACCCAAAAGGGTGGTTTGGGGCTATCTTTTGCTGAGTATCAAAGAACCCCTCTAAATTTGCAGCTTAAACACTCATTCTTTTGCCTCATGATTTGTGGGTGAAATACTTGGGAAGACTTCGGTTGGGCTGTTTGTCTCTGCTGCATGTAGAATCAGCCATGAAGTCTGGTCCTGGAGGACCCGCTTCCAAGATGGAGCCCATGCTCCTCTCCAAGTGGTCGAGTTTCACTTAGCATGCTGGCCTTAACATGGTTGCTTCTTTTGTGGCTGCTAGCTTCCAAGAGGAAGAAAGCAGAAGCTACCAGGGCTTTTAAGGGACACCATAACACTTCCATCATATTCTAATTATCAAAGCAGCCCTAGGGTCCACCCAGATTCGAAGGGATAGGCCGGGGGGATGGAGAGACCCTACCTCTTGATAAGGAAGTAGCAAAATGACATTGCTACCATTGGGATGGGAGACAGTTTGAACCATCTTTGGAAAAACGCAACTTACCATAGGTAGATTCAAAGACTCATCTAAAGACAGTATGTGTTTAAGTTACCTACTACTGCTATGACAAATTATCTCAAAAGTAGTAGCTTTAAACAACACAAATATATTGTCTTATAGTTTTGAAGATCAGAAGTCTAAAAGCAAAGTGTCTGCAGGGCTTCATTCCTTCTGGAGACTTCAAGAAAGAATCCATTTCCTGGCCGTTCTTAGCTTCTAGAGGCCGTCTGCATTCTTTGGCTCCTGGCCTCATCCTTGCATCACTTTTAATCCTTTCTTCATCACTTCTTTCCCCTACTATTGACTTTAATCTGGGCCACACATTCATGAGGACCATGACAATCATACTGGGTTCTCCCAGATAATCCAGGATAAGGTCCCCATTGAAAGATCCCTAACATAATCATATCTGCAAAGTCCCTTTGCCATAGAAGAAAACATTCACAGGTTCTGAGGACTAGAACATGGACATCTTTGAGGGGCGGTCATTATTCAGCCTACCAGGGTGGGTTAGAACATTTCCCTACAGAAATAATACCTTACATATAGAGAGGGAGTTTCTGGAACCCCATCTTAGTCCAGTTAGTATTGCGATAACAGACGATCACAGACTGGATAGTTTGTAAAGAAAAGGCATGTATTTCTCACAGTTATGGAAGCTGGGAAATCCAAGATCAAGGTGCATCTGATAAGGGCCTTCCTGCATCATCCTATGACAGAAGGCGAGAGTGCAAGAGGGAGAGAGAGCAAGAGATTGAACTTGCAGCCTCAAGCCCTTTTGTTGTGTTTTTATTATTTTATTTTTTTGAGTTGGGGTCTCACTCTGTCACCCAGGCTGGAGTACAGTGGCACAATCATGGCTCACTGCACCCTCGACCTCCTGGGCTCAGGTGATCCATCTGCCTCAGCCTCCCAAGTAGCTGGGACCATGTCCTGCTAATTTTTTTATACTGTTGAAGCACCAAGTTCTCGCTATGTCGCCCAGGTGGTCTTGAACTGTTGAATTCAAGTGATCCTTTCAATTTAGCCTCCCAAAATGCTGAGATTACAGGCATGAGCCATCACACCCAGCCTCAAGCTCTTTTACACTTGGTGTCAATCCATTCCTTGAGAGTGGCGCCCTAATGACCTAAACACCTCCCTAAACACCACCTCCCAACACTGTTGTATTGGGGATTAAGTTTCCAACTCAAGCTTTTTGGGGAACACATTCAAACCTTAGCATTTTCCCCTGACCTCCAAAATTCATGTCCTGCTCATGCAAAATACATTCATTCCATCCCAATAACCTCAATGTCTTAACTTGTCCCAATACCAACTCAAAAGTCCAAAGTCTTATCTAAATCATATGTGGGTGACACTCAAGACTTGATTCATCCTGAGGCAAATTCTCTTCATCTGTGAGCCTGTGAATTCAAAATAAGTTATCTACTTCCAAAATACCATGGTGCAAAAGATAGATATTCCCATTACAAAAGGGAGAAGTAAGAAAAGGAAGATGACTGGTCCCAAGTAAGTCCAAGACCCAACAGAAAAAGAAAAACAACATTAAATCTTTTTTTTTTTTTTTGAGTCAGAGTCTCAGTCTGTTACCCAGGATGAAGTGCAGTGGCATGCTCACGGCTACTGCAGCCTCGACCTGCTGGGCTCAGGTGATCCTACCACCTCAGTCTTCCAAGTAGCTGGAACCACAGGCATGAGCCACCACGCCCAGCTAATTACAGAGGCTCACACTTGTAATCCCAGCAATTTGGGAGGCAGAGGTGAGAGGAGTGCCAGAACTCAGGGGCTCAAAATCAACCTGAGCAACATGGCAAGACCTCATCCCTACAGTAAATCAAAAAATTAGCTGGACGTGGTGGTACGTGCCTGTGGTTCCAGTACTTGGAAGGCTGAGGTGAAAGGATCACCTGAGCTCAGCTGGTCAGGGCTGAGGTGGCCGTGAGTGTCCCACTGCACTCCAGCACGGGCAACAGAGTGAGACTTCAACTTAAAAAAAAAAAAGAATTAATGCTGCTTTTCTTTTTCTTTTTCTTTTGTTTTGCCCAGGCTAGTCTCAAACACCTGGGCTCAGGCAATCCTCTTGCCTCAGCCTCCCAAAGTGCTGGGATGACAGGTATGAGCCCTGCGCCCAGCCAACATTAAATCTTAAAGCTCTAGAATAGACTTGACTTCCATCTTCTGAGGACACGGGGTGAGAGTTGGGCCCCCAAGGCCTTGGGTCGCCCTACCCATGTGGCTCTGCTGGGCCTAGGTCATACTGTAGCTCTCACAGGTTGGAGTCTTGTGCCTGAAGTTCTCTCAGGCAAGAGTGACTTGCTGGCGGTCCTATAGTCCTGAAGTCTCGAGGGCTGCCCTGCTCCCATGGCGCCACTGGGCATTGGCCTAGTGGGAACTTTCTGCAGTGGCCCTGCCCTTGTAACAAGTCTCTGCCTAGGCTCCCGAGGTTGTCCATATCATTTGAAATCTACATGAAGGGTGTCATGGCCTCACAGCTCTAGTATTCTGCATGCCAGCAGAATTAACACCATGTGACCACTACCAAGGTTTATGGCTTATACATTCTAGAGTAGTGAGTTGAGATGCACCTCGGCACACTGGAGCCATGTGTGGGATAGTGGAAAGATGCTTCACTGGAATTCAAGGAGCAGAGGCCTGAAGTGGTACAGGTCCTCCAGGTGACTCTCTGCAAATCTCGCACCAAGTTCCAGCTCTAGGCCAGTGATAGCAGGGGCAGTCTCAGAAATCTCAGATATGCTTTCAGGGTCTTTTTTTCCATTGCCTTGATTAATAGCACCTGGCTCCTTTCTATCTGTTGCAATCACTTTAGCAAATGGTCACTTGGCAGCACCCTTGGTTTGCTCGCCTAAAGACTTGGTCACTCTTTTCATGGCCAGGCCATGAAGTTTCCAAACCTTTTGGCCCCGCTTAAAGATACCTATGAATAGCATCTTTAAATCATTTCTATCCATTCACATTTTACCTTATGTGATGGAATATAGCCACAGAGCTCCTTCAATATTTTGTCTGAAAATTTCTGGTATCCTACTTCATCACCCTTAAATTCTGCCTTCCATAAAATCCTCTGGCATGGACACAATTCAGGCAAGTTCTCTGCCACCTTCTACTGAGCATGGCCTTTACTCTAGTTCCCAATGCTTTGTGTCTCGTTTCCATCTGGGACTGCATCGAATGGCCGTTACCGTCTACGTTTCTGCCAGCATTCTGATCACAACACTTAAGTCATCTCTAAAAAGTTCCAGGCTTCTCCCACATTTCTTTTCTTCCTCGGACTCCCGACGAGAATCACCCTCAATGTTCCATTCATGGCAATCTAGGCTTTTTCTATCCTGCTCCTCCCAATTCTTCCAGCCTCCACCCAGCACTCATGTCCAAAGGTACTTCTACATTTTCAGGTATTTGTGATAGCAACAATCCCACTTCTGGTACCAATTGTCCATCTTACTCATTTTTGTTGCCATAACAAAATGCCACAGACTGGGTAAATTTTAAAGAAAAAAATATTTATCCCAGTCCCGGAGGCTGGAAAATCCAACCTCAAGGTGCTGGCGTCTGGTGAGGGCCTTCTTGCTGCATAAACCCATGACAGAAGGTAGAAGAGTGCACAAGAAAAGGAGGGAAGGGGGCCAGACTCAGTCCCAGGGAAACGTAAGCAATTTTAGCTCTTGAGTGGTCCTACCTTTGGCTCATTCGTTCCTCCTTTTGAATCATCTACTCCCAGATTTAGTTTATTATAGTGTGAAGACTTCCTTAAGATCACCATTTTTGAGAAAGTCTCATTTTTCACCTCTGAACAAATTTGTCAGTGAACAATAGCCACGAGGTAAAATCCCTGAGGCTGGAAGCCCAGAAGAAATGTGTCATATGGGATTAGAACTCTAGGTCAGACTTCAAATTAGGTTTTGTGTGTGTGTGTGTGTGTTCTTTTTTATCTCCATTTCCACTCCCATCCACTCCTTAGGCAATAATTCTAATAAGTTAATGTGTATTTTTAAAATTTGTATGTGCTTTTATAAAACATATATTTATAACTTATGTCCATTTTTAATTTCTGTAATTTTTTGTATTATATATTCACCACTTTTTGCTCAGCACTGTATCTTTATGACTTATCCATGCTGCTTCACGTAATTTGTTGTTTCTAACTGATAAACATTACTCCATAGCAAGCAGCCAGTCAAGTCAGGCTTCAGTCTACCCAGGTGTTACTTATGCTTCTTATTGTTTTTCACTTTGTTTTGTTATTATTAGTGCCTGAAGTCTTATGGCTTCTCTAGAGATAATGTGAAGGGAAGGAGTCAGCGGTCTGGGCTAATTCACCAACTTGACAGGAAATAGAAACTACGTATTATTTATTTATTTATTTTTCTTTTTGAGTCGGAGTCATTCTCTCACCCAGGCTGCAGTGCAGTGGCACCCTCACGGCCACCGCAGTCTCAACCTACTGGGCTCAGGTGATTCCTTCTGTCCCAGAATTCCAAGTACCTGGAACCACAGATACGTGTAACCACACTCGGCTGATTTTTTGATTTATTGTAGAGACGAGGTCTCACCAAGTTGACCAGGCTGGTCTCAAACCCCTGGACTCGGCAATCCTCTTGTCTCCACCTCCCAAAGTGCTGGAATTATAGGCATGAGCCACCACACCCAGCCCACGTGATTTCTAATGTTGATATTTAGGCTCAGAGTTTGGTATCCTTGCCAAGAAGTTTCTATCTCATTAATAGAATCATGCACTGTATCTGGTGTATTTTCACAGGCTTATATAGATAGTAATTTATATCATTTCCTAAGGAAGAAAAGAATACAATTTAAAAACTTGTGTTTGTATAGTGTAACTCAGGGTATTTCTTTTCCAAATCATATCTTCTAGACAGAACATGGAATATGAGGATTGACTAAAGTGCTTTATGAACTCCTGAAATCTAAGCCTAAATATTGCCCATAGAGTATAGGTTACAGGGGTCTAATTTTTTGGTGACCTTATCTCACTATAAGGAGCTCCCTGCATGAGTATCATAATTAGTAAAACTGCTGTTAGATTTTCCAGAGACAGGATTATACAGTAGTTTGCTTGTTTTCAAGTTAAGGCCATTGGCCTATAGAATATGCACATCAAATGACAAAAAAGTTTAACTTAGGTAGGGCTTTTCCCCTCCTGTTTTCAGCAGTGGCATTCACCACATATGCCTATGTATAAATAAAGACCAGAATACAAAACTTAAATCAAAAAATAAAACATAATAAAAAGCAAATTTTTTATCATATGATGGTTGATTATATAATATCTTACATTTGAAGAAAGCTTGACACAGTAAAAAAAAAAATTTATCTACATATACATATGTATTTAGTATTCCCAGAGCTCTGAGCAATATAGTTATAGTATACATTCAAAAACATAGAACCTGAAAAGTTAAATTACTTGATTAACCTGAAACAGCTAGAAATTTTTAGGTCTGGGACTAGAGCCCACATCTTGTGATTTTGTTTTGTCTTGTTTTTGTACTTTGTTTTTTTTTACCATGTTGCCAGATAAGACAAGCAAAGAGAAGAGAATGTTGGGTGGAGTCAGAAAAGGAAAGCTGAGAGGGATAAAGAAAAAAGAAAAACATCTTATCTGCTGAATTCCCCCAGAATACATAATACTGTATTAAAATGTTATTTATCCCTATCTGAATGTATACTATGATCAAAGAAATGTATCTTCTAGAGGGTTGCACTTGCAAAAACACAGCCTCATTATGTGGCCGTAAGAGGCAAAGGTTAGCATTACATTTTAATACAAGCTTATAATTTTTAATAGCTAAATATTGTCTGTTTTTATTATAAAATACTTAAATTCCTACATAAAATGAGGAAGCTGAATTGTCTTGATGTTTTATCTTTTCTCCACCTTAATAGTACAAACCCTTGGATTTTGTTTTAACAAGTGAGGAATTACAAGCAACTTTACAAAAAAAGAGATTTTTTTCATGTATGTATATCAATATTTCACTGTTCTTTGAAGATATGATAGCTAAGGATTTTCAGAAATCCAGCTGCACTTTCATATCTATTGATATAAATAATTTCACCTCACAATTTTTAATGTCATCTCCCCAAATTTAAAGAAGATTAAGTTTTATATTAATAGCTACAGAAGGAAGGGAAAGAAAGTAAAGAAAATGGGAACAGAAGAGAAGTTGGAGAAGAAAAAGGGAGAAGACTGACACGACAAATATTTTACTAAGTGCTTTGAAAACTTCTCACTGTATTTCTTGCTATAAACGTATTAGGTAAATTATTCCTATTAATTTGACAAATAAGAAAACTATAGCCTATGGGAGTTAAATAGCTTTAAAATCTTGCAGAAAACAAATGTCGGATTGAGAACTATAAAAACAAATTGTAATAAGCCAATGAAAAACATCCAGCAGCCCACAGGACAGAAATGTATCATGATATGGCATTCTGAAGAGAAATGCCATGAGAGGGTGATCTGAGATGTAGTATTTTATAGTTGAGCCTCCTTGGCTCGGGATGTACCACAAATATAAGATTCTGATCATTTTAGACACTTGAAAAATGGAAGAGTAACTACTTCAGGATCTATGAAAAAAAGTAACATTCTACAAAGATCTTCTACCCAGTGGTCTTGGAGTCTTAGCCTGTTAACGGCCTAGAGAGTAAATATAAGTACAGTCGTGAACCACAACATAATGACGTTTCCAGTCAACCATGAACAGCATCCACAATGGTGGTCCCATAAGATTATAATGGAGCTGAAGAATTCCAATGGCCTAGTGATGCTGTAGCCATTGAATGTTGTATTGCAATGCTTTAGCTTTTCTATATTTAGATACACAAACGCCTAAATTGTGTTAAAATTGCCTACAGTACTCAGCATAGTAGCATGCTGTATAAGTTTGTAGTTTAGGAGCAACTGGCTATACCTTATCACCTAAGTGTGTAGTAGGCTATACCATCTAGGTTGTGTACATACACTCCATGATGTTTATTTTTACACAATGAAAAAATAACCCGACAATTTCTCAGAATGTTAAGCAACTCAGATAATCATTTCAATGTCAGGCTCCCTAAAGGAAAGGAGAAAGATATAAATATTGTCCTATCTCAAGATGGTCCTTAGACTCTGCATGAGTGTTTAGAAACAAAACAAGACAAAAACAAATAAGCAAAAAGTAAAGCCCTAAACTATAATTGAGCCCTAAAATTTCAAGAGAAATGAGTGTTTAATCAAAGCAATTATTTGCAAAATCACATTCATAATTCTAAGCTGCATCGTTATTATTGTATATCAGAGCTCATTTCTGCTTTTTCTTTTCCAAAGAAGACTTGTCAAGTCAAGTTGGATGGGATGGCGGTAGGGCTGGGAGAGGTGGGATTGGCAGTAGCAGGAATCTGCTGGGGAAAGAGGGGGCACACCTCATCAACAAGGGCGCCTGCATAATGAACATTTGCATACCTAACCCCAAATTGTACTCCACATCCTTAAAATAAAAAAATGAAAAGAAAGAAAAAGTAGCCGGGCTCGGTGGCTCAGCCTGTAATCCCGCGCCTTTGGGAGGCTGAGGTGAGTGGATTGCCTGAGCCCGTGGGTTCGAGACCCGCCTGGGCAGCGAGACCTCATCTCTACAATAAATCAAAGACTCAGCCGGGCATAGCGCATGCCTGTAATTCCGGCTAGGAAGGCTGAGGCGGAAGGATCGCCGGAGCCCAGCAAGTCAAGGCTGCGGTGGCCGGGAGCGGCCACTGCATTCCAGTCTGGGCGACAGAGTGAGACTCCAATTCAAAAAAAAAAGAAAGAAAGAAAAAGTTGGGTGGGATGAGAGTGGGATGGAGAAATGCATAGATGAGGGATATTCTGAACCTAAAGAAAGAGGGGGAACACGCCTCTGTGTTCGGGACTTATACAGAATCTTATCAGAGAGAGAGGTAAAAACTATACTCACTTTCATTGTCTGGAAATGCTAACAACTCTCCCAAGTAATATTAATATAAAATACTTCTATATTTGCTTAAAGCAAACTGGAGTCTTGTTACCTTTCGTTGATATTTTATTGAAATCATTTCACATATTTGGGTGAGAAAATACCACCTGACTCCTTGAAAGCCCAGAATCAAAAATAGAACATGGATGGGATACTGCAGGGAGTGGTGAAATGGTGTGTGTTATTAACAGAGAAGCTGTTAGTGATTTCCATGAATATTTAAATGATGATTATTTACATCATAATCTCTGAAGAGTTTAGCGATCTCTCCTTTTATTAAAATATAACCCATGAAAACTCATATATTTACCAAGTATGTCTTGATACCTAAATATAATTAAGCATCAGTATGAAAAATAAATGAAATGAAAAGATTAAAAGTCAAAATGTCACATGATAATTAAAGAACCATTCCAAATTTGTCAGCATGTCTTCAAATAAAAGAATAGCAAAATTACATATAGAATGAAATCTCACTCTCAAGGGTAATAAAATTATATTAGATGGAATATATGAGTGGAGAATTAGATGTAAACATATTGAAGTTTCCTTCCATCTCTAAAATTATATGATTGAGATGCTTTGAACTTACCTAAGTATTTTGGATAAAAATAATCCTAGAAAGAAGAAAAAAGAAAAATATATATTTTAGCAAACCTAAATTTCATCATAGAGTTAAAACTTAATTTTAAAAGGTGTTTTTATATTAAAGCTACAAATAACTTTCTTATAACTTTCATGTTCATATTATAACATAGTATTTTTTCTATGTGAAATATGCCAGGAGAAAACTAATTAAAATTAAATCAATAAAGTGATTAGGCTTAAAGAAATATTGATCAATTAACCATGTTTCAAACAGTTTCTATTTAAGTTATTAAATATAGTAATATATGCTCCCTTTTTGTAAATCCTTTAATTTTTCTCTAATGAGTAGATACCCATTTGACTCACATTATGTCATTTTACCTATACCAGATTCAATGTTGAATCACTGTGACATAATTTGAAGTGAATTAAAGTGGACATTTACCTTGTAGCGTCTTATGTACATATAATAATACCCTACTTATAAATCGGTTGGATACCAAAAGTTTGTCTGTAAACCAATAATTTAGACTAAGGAATGTATCTTACTAAAAGGAGAAAAATGCTAAAAATTTCTGACAGTGAAGTTCTCATGCTGGTTCACAGAGCATTCCTATATATCTAGCCATAATACATCTACCATGGAGCATTAATAGCACAAGAACACCTCATGAAAAAACAGAATTTCTGCACAAAAACATACACAATGTTACAACTGAGTAAGTACAGACATATCTTCACGTCTAAGCCCCATGCACTCACCAACCCCCATAAGCCCTATGTACTCAATGTCCATTCTCATGACTTATCTTACATTTAGATAGATATGGATGGATGGACAGACTGATAGATAGATAGACAGACAGACAAACAGGCAAACAGACTGATATCCCCTACCCACTCATCTGCCTTCTGACCCCGCAATCACTCAGACTATATACATACGTTCTTTCCTCCTCTTACGTATAAACCTATACAACACTTCAAACATGGTGGTGAAAGGAATGTATCAGGGACAGTGGAGAGGTCTGCAAAAGCGTGAAGATAGGAAATGTGGTCTTGCATATTAGGGATGTGTACAGGGAATGACTGGGATGGGGTAGACAACGGTGAACAGTAACAAATGCTTCTTTTCTTCCATTTCTGTCTTACTCTCTGTCACCCTCTTCTCATCTGTCAATGAGACAAATGCTAGAATTAGTGGTGAAGAAGAAGAACCTCTTTCATGTGTTTTCCTTCTTGACTCTCTTTCCTCCTATCACTGTGGTCTTCTCCCTTATTTTTGCTCTGTAATGGTTAAGCCCTAAGAAAGTATCTACAATGTTAGAAATACATATTCAAGTATTTATGGATGATGTAATTATACACTATCTCAGGTATGCTTTAAAACATTCCAGGAAAACAAAACAAAAAGAATGGATGGGGAAAAAAATAAACAAAGACAGACAGATTGTTGATAATTGCTGAAGGGGAGAGTGGGTATATTGGAGTTTATTACATTGTTCTTTTCTACTTTGACATATATCTAAAATTTTCTTAATAAAAAGGAATATGTATGCATGTATACACACACTATAATATATATGACACTATACTATATTCCTTTATATTATGAATAAACATAACACTTACAGTATGCATGCATTTCTTTTTATTATGGAAATGTAAAATGTGTAGAAAACATATATATATGTTTCCTACACAATAAGAGTACCCTACTATATTGTATGGAATAAAATACCTTTGTCTTCGCAACTGCTTATCCACAAAAAGCAACAAAACATGGAAACATGTTGATTTTGAGAGTATTAAAAAGTAATCTTTGAGTACGTTAGGGAAAATTCCCTTTGTGCCTATTAGAATAGATGGAAATAAACAGGATTAAACAGCAGCCCCAGAGAACACAAGTGCTACAGTTTTGGACACATATTCTAACCACAGACAAAGGTCTACTCATTATCTTATCTACTCTCCAGGTCCTGGGAGCCATGGCAGAGGTAAGGCAGATACTTTGTATACAGATTCTCCCTCTTTTCCTCTAGCTTATTGAGTTCATCTCAAGAAAAACATCTGAGGTAACCATGAAGGTGATCAGATTGAATTCTCAAGGTCACCCTCACACTAATTCTTAGAGGAACTATTTATACCTCTGATATCCACAGGAGATGCTAGAGAACATCCTTGCTTGGAAAATTAGGGAACTAAAGATAAAGGCAAAGAGAGTCGAATAATAGACATTGGACACTCCAAAGGCAGAGGCTGGAAGAGGGATGAGAAATCACCAAGTGAGTACAACGTACACTATTTGAGTGACAATTACACTAAAAGCCCAGACTTGACCACTATGAAATATATCCATGCAACAAAACCACACCTGTACCTCTAAATGCATAAAAATGATTTTTTAAAATTAAGAACTAGGAGCTCTATGTTCCTATACAATATTTGGAGGCCTTTATGATTCGATTTTTCTAGATTAGCAAGGAAAGTTTTATACACTGAAGGTGTACATTCTAATATTAGGGATATTGTTTATATAAAGTGGTCCCAGAAACTTTCCAAAGGTGTACATCATAAACGAAAGCACACTCAACATACACAGTAGCAAAATGAGTTCTTCATTCGGCATTCACTGAGGGCCTGCTACATGTCAAGCTCTGGATTACAGGACCCTGTTTTCTAAAGCATGGATAAATGCCAATGAAGAAATTTAAGGAGGTGTAGTGGTAACAATCCAAATTAAACACACACACATTAATACTTGAGACATCCTCTCCCCTCCTCCTAACACTGTCAGATTTTTGTTGAAGAAAGTATTTACAAATCACAAGGTCAACACTATTTGCCGATAATGAGGAATAACTGAATTATAGTTTTATCAGAACAGATTGTTCTTGGCGATGGTGTCTTCCTAACAAGCCCACCTTCCTTAGAAGACATTTCCCTAAAATGAAAGTAGTCACGTGTGCAAGATGATAACAGAATCCTTGTGTTGCCTTTCAAGCTGGAAATGCTTGGTCTGTAATTGTTGTCTAGGTGACCAAACTTGACAGTTCCTGTGAATTCTTACCGTTTCAGGGTCATTTTCGAAGACTTCTCTGGCTTCTTCTTTATTGCACAGTTCTTCGATGCATTCTCGTTCAAGATTACCCTGTTTGGTTTCTTCAAGCATCGCATTTGCACGACGTTTCCTAACCAGGACTTGTGAAGCATGTTGCTTTGACAAAACTGAAGGAAAAAATAAGGATATATAAATAAGTCATTTCCCCATCTAAAATAAATTATTTTATTAAACAATTTAAGTTAAAATCATTTTCTGCTTATGAACTGCATGACATTTGAACTCAATATGGTTGAACTAAGAAAAAAATGCAGACCGGGCGCAGTGGCTCACGCCTATAATTCCAGCACTTTGGGAGGCCGGGCGGCAGGGGGGGAGTAGGGGGGAGAAAGACTGCCTGAACTGACGGGTTCGAGATCGAGTTGCCTGGGCAATTTGTCAAGACTTCATCTCTACAATAAATTAAAAAAAGTAGCCAGGTGTGGTGGCATATGCCTATTGTTCCAGCTACTTGGAAGGCTGAGGCAGAAGGATCGCCGGAGCCCAGCAGGTGGAGGATGTGGTGGCTGTGAGCGTGCCACTGCACTCCAGCCTGGGTGACAGAGTGAGACTCCAACTCAAAAAAAAAAAAAAAAAACAAGGCAAATATAGAAGGACTTTGGTTAACAACTCAGCAGGTTTGGTGTGCAGCTACAGCATTTGTATAATAATCTATGCAAGTTATTCAAGCTCATGTTTGAGGTCAAACACATCAGATGATATTGAGTATTTATCTGATTATGATGAGTACATTGGAAAAAACATCATGATGAAATGCCTATGTTAAAATTCATAATCAGCTGGGGCACAGTGGCTCACACCTGTAATCCCAGCACTAGGGAGGGCCAGATGAGAGGATTGCTTTAGCCCAAGAGTTCAAGATCAGCCTATCCAACATAGCAAAATCTCATCTCTATAAAAAAGGAAAAAAATTAGCTGGGGTGTGGTGGCTCACACCTATAATGCCAGCTACACAGAGGCTGAGGCAGAAGAGTCATCTGAGTCCAGGAGTTTGAGGTTCACTGTTCTCGCCTAGAGGACAGAGTAAGAACTCAACTCAAAAAAAAAAAAAAAAAAAGTTATAATCATGCCACTTCTAAAGCAAGAGCAATAAACTTTCTTAATTTTAATGAAAAACTTTTGTGATCTCTGTGGAAATAGAGAAATGCAAGACTACAGTCCAATCAGCTATAGGAGAGGCACTTAATACACTAAAACATTTGATTATTCATGTAAACAGAAAAGCAAAAATCCATAGAAAAAATAAAACCTTAGCAAAGCACAAAATACAGAAGGCAGAGAGAAAAAAATTGATAACTTTGACTTCATAAAAATTTTTAAGTTGAACAACAACAAAAATAACATAACAAAATTCAATATCAAGCAACAGATTGGCATCTGTTAGAATGGAAAAACATTACATCCAGAATTTATAAGCAACTTTTGCAAACTAAAAAACAAACAAATAATAAGCCAACCAAATGCAGGAATGTGTGCTAGACTGTATACAAAATCATTTAAGCAATACAAACAAAGTAAGAAGAAAAAAATAAACATATAAACCATCACTGCAGAAAAAGACGGCCAATAAATGTATTCAAATCAAATTACTTTTAAAAGTGTAACAGTGGCTTATGCCTGTAATCCCAACACTTTGGGAGGTGAACCCATGGGCTCGAGATCAGCCTGGGCAACTTGGCAAGACCTCATCTCCACAATAAATCAAAAATTAGCTGAGCGTGGTGGTGTGCACCTGTGGTTTCAGCTACTTAGAAGGCTGAGGCAGAAGGATTGCCCGCACCCAGCACCCAAAAGGTCGAGGCTGTAGCGGCCATGAACATGTCACTGCACTCCAGCCCGGGAGACAGAGTGAGACTTCAACTAAAAAAAATTACTTTGAAAGTTTTATTTTTGCACATTAGATTTGCAAAATTTTAAAAGACTGATATTATCAATTATTGATGTGGGTAAGGAATTTGTGTCTTGTACTCTAGCGGTAAAGGACAAATTGGTAGGAATTATTTGAAGGTAATTAGGTAAAATTTAGGTCACATAAACTCTTCAACTCAACAACTCTGCTTCTAAATGTGTCCTACACATATGCGCATGTGCTAAAAAAAATTATAGAATATTTATTGAAAGTTGTAAAATGAAAAATTTAGAAGCAACGTAAATGTCTCTCGAGAGGAGAATAGAAAAATAAACTATAAGACATCTGTACTGTGGAATAGTACATCTGTACTGTGGAATAGTACATCTGTACTGTGGAATAGTACATAGCTGCTAAAAAGAAGATACTCCTGTGCTGAAGAACTCCAAGATATTAAGTTAAAATGCAAGTTGTAAAATGCCACACCCGTCTGGGCACGGTGGCTCACGCCTACAATCCCAGAACTTTGGGAGGCCAAGGTGAGAGGATTACCTGAGCCCATGAATTCAAGATCAGCCTGGGCAACTTGGCAAGACCTCATCTCTACAATAAATCAAAAACAGTAGTTGGGCATGGTGGTGCACACCTCAGTTCCAGTTACTTGGAAGGCTGAGGCAGAAGGATCACCTGAGGCTGCAGTGGCCATGAGCGTGCCACTGCACTCTAGGCTGGGCGACAGAGTGAGACTCCAACTCAAAAAAAAAAAAAAAGCCACACCCATAGCATAATCTTATGTATACCAGGCAAAGTTGTGGCTATATAAACATCATGTGGAAAATACATAGAAAAGAAGCTGGAAAGACACTCAAACTGCTAATATAACTATTTCATTTGAAGAAAAAAATGGAAGGCACATTTCTGAAATCCCAGCACTTTGGGAGGCTGAGGTAAGAGAATCACTTGTGATCAGGAGTTTGAGACTATCCTGGGCAACACAGCAAGACCTCATTTCTAGAAATAAATAAAAATTGTTATTAGTTACTTATTTTTAAGAAGAAAGAAACAGAGAGTGTAAAGTTTTGGCCTTATTACTTGAGTATGTGAAGATTTAAAATCACAGATAAAATCTACAATTTTTATTTTATTTTATTTTATTTAGTCGGGGTCTTACTCTGCGGTCCAGGCTGGGGACCTCACTCTGTCACCTAAGTTGGAATGCAACGGCACCGTCATGGCTCACTGAAGCCTCAACTTCCTGGACTCAGGTGATCCTTCTGCCTCAGTCTTCCAAAGTTATGAGATTCCAATGTTCTGAGGTGTGGCCCACCTCACCCAGCCAAAATCTACAATTTTTAAATTCCGATTTTTAACTACAATGGTTCTTTTCACTTGGAAGATACACAAGTAATATAAGTGGTTTAATTTATTTTCCTTTTCTTATATCTTATAACCTGGTAAATAAAAAGCAATAAATACTCAAAAGTTAACAATAGAAGGAAAAAAAGAAAAAGAAAAGGAGCAGTTAATCAACAAGTTACAATACTTATTAGTTGAACAATTTAAAAATTTTTCAAGAATGAAGTAATGTTATTTCTCTAACTTGCCAAAACAGAAGTTTAAATGTGATAAACAAACAGCTTGAGTTATATTTATTACCCTATCTCTTACCATAAAATAAAGATTAAATCAAGGCTGTGTGTGTGTCTAAAAGATGGAATTCTGTGAGCATGCTACAAAAGATTTTTTTTTTTTGAGTCGGAGTCTCACTCTGTTGCCCAGGCTGGAGTGCAGTGGTACATTACGGCCACCGCAGCCTCAACCTGCTGGGCTCAGGCGACTGTTCCACCTTAGCCTTCCAAGTAGCTGGAACTACAGGCATGCGCCACCACATCCGGCTAATTTTTTTATTTTACTGTAGAGATGCAGTCTCGCCAAGTTGCCCAGGCTGGTCTCGAACCCCAGGACTCAGGCAATCCTCTCGCCTCTACCTTCCAAAGTGCTGGGATTACAAGTGTGAACCACCGCGTCCGGCTCAAAAGTACTTCTGACAAATGACAGCCCTGTTGCAATGGAAGAACCTTACATGGACGATTGCCTATCTTATTACCTACTTATTCAAAGTAGTTTTAGCATGCCACTTTGTAAAAAGCATAGCAAAAAGCTGGACCCTCTAAACTTCAAAGCAAATATGTGATTCTTTCTGGAGAAAGCAATAACACTTTCATTGAATGATGAATGCATTGATTCAATAACAAAAAAAGTCAAGGTCAAATGCACTTAGGGGATAAAAAACACCATAATCATATACTTCTTGATATTTCTTCCTCACAGAATATTAAGTTTTGGAGTTAAGAGTTTAACATTGATATTTTAAATATCTCTTTTCCTGTAAAGGCTCTCACTAAAGGTCATAGATCAGGTGTGATAACACTAACTATATTCATGTTTGTGAAAGAAAAGGTCTCAACCACCCAGGGGGGAGCAAGGTGGTGGTTTAAAGGAATGTCCACCTAAATTTACTTATTTTACTTTTTGAGTTGGAGTCTCACTCTGTTGCCCAGGCTGGAGTGCTGTGGCATGCTCCTGGCCACGCAGCCTCAACCTGCTTGGCTCCGGTGATCCTTTAGCCTCAGCCTTCCAAGGAGCTGGAACTACAGGCACGTGCTACTATGCCCGACTAATTTTTGACTTATTGTAGAGATGAGGTCTTGCCAAGTTGCCTGGATGGGTCTCAAACCCACGGTCTCAGGCAATCCACTCACCTCAGCCTCCCAAAGTGCTGGGATTATAGGTTAAGCCAACAAGCCCGGTCATCCTCCTAAATTTATAAAAGGAAACATCATAACCACTATTATTTTAGAGATGATAAAATTCAGGTAAAGAGCATGCAATATATTTGTTAATAAATAACAAAACTAGGGCGAGATCACAGGTATTCCAGCACTTAGACTGCTCAGATACTTGCTGCTTCCAGAAAATAGAAGCTGCAATGTCTCCATTAATGACAGGAATAGCAAAAAGGAAAATTGTTCTACTTTTGACCTAAAGGATGAGTAAGCTAACAATAAAAAAACTAATTTTGTCTAAATATGTTTGTATAAAATTTGGGCATTTATGTTTTATTTAATCTAGATTTAGTCCTACAATGCTTTCTTTTTTTTTAATAGGAGTCTTACTCTGTCGCCCAGGCTGGAGTGCAGTGGCACACTCATGGCCACCCCAGAGTCAACCTGCTGAACTTCGACGATCCTTCCACCTCAGCCTTCCAAGTAGCTGGAACTACAGGTGTGTGCCACCACAACTGGCTAAATTTTTGTATTTATTGTAGAGATAAGGTCTCGCCAAGTTGCCCAGGCTGGTCTCGAACCCCTGGACTCTGGCAATTCTCTCACCTCAGCCTCCCAAAGAGCTGGAATTACGGGTGTGAGTCACTGCACCAGCTTCACCATGCTTTAAATTGGCCTGAGATCTAATAATTTTCAAAGTATATACTATTTCATTTGCTCTGCAAATAAATAAGCTATAATTTTATTTCTATAAGATAGAATTATCAGCCGGGTGTGGTGGCTCACACCTGTAATCCCAGCACTTTGGTAGGCAAAGGCAAGAGGATTGCCTGAGCCCAGGGGTCTGAGAACAGCCTGGACAACTTGGTGAGAACTTATCTCTACAATAAATCAAAAAAATTAGTCTGGCATGGTGGCACGTGCCTGTAGTCTGAGCTACTTGGGAGGCTGAGGTGTATAGATCGCCTGAGCCTAGCAAGTTGAAGCCACAGTGGCTGTGAGCATGCCACTCCACTCCAGTCTGGGTGATAGAGTGAGACCCTGACTCAAAATCAAAACAAAACAAAACAAAAACAGAACTATCTAAAGGATTATTCTATAGGATAGAATTATCATCTCCATTTTCCTATTGAAAAAAATTGAAGGTGACGGAGGTGACATGATTTGTCCAAGCTCACAGAATTGAAGGGTTGTGTCAGTGGAATTCAAATATACCCATCCTCTTAGCCCAGTGTGCTTTTCTTCTATGTATTCTACCACTCAAATGTCCACAATGTACTTGATTTGGCTTTTTTCATTTACATGTTTTTATTTGGAAACGTTAGTATCAGTAGAGCAAAACTAAATTTTAGAGACATTGGATGCCACCGGTTTAGATATCATTACTTTATAATAAAAGAGAGATGTGGAAATAATTTATATGATGAAAGATTCCAGATCGTCAGTGGAATGGGTAACTTCAAGTTGGTACCATCTCAATGGCGATTTATTTTAGTCTACATACTCTCCAAGAACGTTACCACCTCTAAATGAGATATAAATCCTTATAGTCTAGAACCACTTTGGTGCCTCCAAATTCTAGAGAAGGATTTTATCTCCTTCTTCCTTCCTTCCTTCCTTCCTTCCTTCCTTCCTTCCTTCCTTCCTTCCTTCCTTCCTTCCCTCCCTCCCTCCCTCCCTCCTTCCTTCCTTCCTTCCTTCCTTCCTTCGTTGGAGTCTCACTCTGTTGCCCAGGGTGGAGTGCAGTGGCACACTCATGGTCACCGCACCTTTGTCCTACTGCACTCAGGTGATCCTTCTGCCTTAGCCTTCCAAGTAGTTGGAACTACAGGCATGCGCCACCATGCCTAGCTAATTTTTGATAAATTATAGAGATGAGGTCTCACCAAGTTGCCCAGGCTGGTCTTGAACCCCTGGGCTCAGGCAATCCTCTCATCTCGGCCTCCCAAAATGCTGGGACTACAGGCTTGAGTCACCACGCCTGGCCTTATCTCCAATTCTCATGCCAACTGATTGGTTCTCTCCACTCTTTGCCTTTGGAGCCCAATCCAACAGCTCCTACTGTTGCTGACAATAATGTTCCTGAGATTCTTCTGGAAGAATAATGGCCCCTCTGATTTCTGTTTTGGCTGCATGTCTCTCAACCAACCAATACTCGGTCAAGAAGCTGAAGAAACTTTGTAAATGCTTTATCTGTCACAACTCCGACTACCACACTGCTGTTGATTTAACTTTTTAAAAGCTGATTTGCTCTCCCACTACTGCTATCGATTTAACTTTTTAAAAGCTGATTTAAATTTTTAAAAGAGAAATTATGTGGTTGTGCAGTGGATAAGTTTGATATCTTAAATAAAACATGTGCTGTCCTTTACAAAATAAACCTATCCATCTAACAGAATGGCTTTTGATGGCGTCTACTGCTTCTAATCAGAAAGATATAAACATGACATTACATGTCCAAATTAAGAACTACAGGAGGTTGGGCATGGGGCTCACCTCTGTAATCCCAGCACTTTGGGAGGCTGAGCAAAGAGAACTGCCTGAGCCCAGAAGTTCGAGACCAGCCTAGGTAACATGGTGAAACCCTGTCTCTACAATAAATCAAAAAATTAGCCAGGCACGGTGGTGCACGCCTGTAGTTCCAGCACTTTGGGAGGCAGAGGCAAGAGGATTCCCTGAGCTCAGGGGTTCAAGTCCAGCCTGTGCAGCATGGCGAGACCTCATTTCTACAATAAATCATAAAAATTAGCAGGGTGTGGTGGTGCACGCCTGTAGATCCAGCACTTGGAAGGCTGAGGTGGAAGGATCACCGGAGCCCAGTGGGTCCATGTTGGGGTGGCCATGAGTGTGCTACTGCACTCCAGCCTGGGCGACAGCGTGAGACTCCAACTCAAAAAAAAAAAAAAAAGTGCTTTTACCAGTTGGCTCAAAGTCCTTCTGCCCAAAATTATCCACCTGCTGGCCCACAAGAATGTCTCACAAGTTCTTTGACTTATCATAAAATAACCATGACATAGCAGTGCACAGATACTGTTTTGCTTTATCACCTTTAGTCCTAATTACTACTGTTCTGAGCAGAACATCATTTTCCATTTTAGGGCTGAATAGGCTAAAACTCAGAAAAATTCATTTTATTAAGTTCCACAGCAGAGAACAGAGACAAGCCTGACCCAAAAACCTGTTCTTTTGTGTTAGCACCCTGTCCCTAATCATTTGTTTCACTTCTTTGTATTGAGAAGTATTTCCAGAAAGTCCTTGTTAAAAGCTAACTGTGTTGCTTTAAAAAAGTTACAACCAGATTCAAATGTTTAAGTTACAAGGTTGAGTTATGAGTCTTTTTAGTACTGTTGAGTCAGTTTGATTTTTTTCATCAGAGTTATCTTTCTTCAAAATAGAGACCATGGCAGGTGCCAGAATCCTCTTTGAAACTGTCTTCACAGACTTCATATGTTTCTTCATTCAGGGAGAGAGTAAATCTGTGTGTGTGTGTGTGTGTGTGTGTGTGTGTGTGTGTGTGTGTGTATTACACACAGACGGTAGAAGTAAGCACACATTTATCTGTGTTCCCATTAATCATGAATAGGTTTCATTCCCTTTTTAAAACACAAAATTTGAGCAGAGGTTTT